>NC_140171.1:106686585-106887614 GCF_963971535.1 Notolepis coatsorum
TCTACTGAGTGCTTTACAGTAAGTTTTGGCTATATTACTTTTATCTTAACTGTGTTCTGTGAAAAATAACGTTATTGTGAGTGTGACCAGTGTACTCTTGACGGCGTTGTGCATGTGCTTATGCTGCAGTTTGGTAGGTAAATATATATATACGTCAACTAAGATAAATATTCATGAATATTCGTTAGCGTGTGCTTAATATAACTCTGGAGAGTGTGCAAGTGGAATCGTACGGTTGTTTAAGTTATTTCGATGTAAATATATTCTAGCGCCAAACGAACAGAAATTGCGTGCTCCAATTGAGTGCGTTGGTACTGAATGACGTGGATCCGTAAATGCAACGTTGCCTAACAGACAACGGGACCGCGTGTTTCTTTTTGTATTGCTCCTGGCTGTTCAAACTAATTTTACAGTTCTGCTAGCTACATGCAGTATTTAGCGAGCTGGGTTAGCAGGCTAGTTGGCTTTGAATCCCGGCTGCGGCTAGGTAGCCAGCTAGCTAAATGCACCGCGACGGTGATGTCACCAAACAAAATGGCGGCGCCCATGTTGATAAAGCGCTTCACATAACAAATCGTTTTTTCTTAGAAACTGCTTATTTTTATAACGTGATTTTTTTCTGTGGCTTATCTAAATACTAATTTGATGCTATGACTATGTTTATATCGCTATATGCTTCATCTCCCCTTTAAGCTTAGGCACTCTTTCTAAGTTGGTTAAGGTTAGAGTTTGTCTTAGAGCATGGCGATAGAACGCCAGGTAGTTTGCAGGCTGTTTGGCGTGCCACTGGTCCTGCTAATGTTGAATGAATGAATGAAAACTTTATTTAACAGATTGCAGAAGGGGTACAATACAATATGGCTCAATACACACAATTGTTAAGGGGATGCAGACCAGAGAAAGACGTTTTTGTCTCGTTTACATCAGGGTCCCCCATTTTCAATTCATAGTGACATTTATGACATACACATGATGACATTTATGGCATAGAGAGGGACATGCATGACATACAGATAGTATATAGTTAGACGTTTGGTTATATGCACGGTATTTTCTAATGAACAATATAACAATAATATAATAATGAACTCTCTTGATATTGATCAAAATGTAGAATTATGCAAGCGTTTCACCCTGCACATTGCAATGCAGCACATTAATCAGGACCCTCCCCCCTTTTTTCTTTCTTTTTCCAGAATCACGTACCAGTTTCAAGAAGCCGCATGTTGCAGCAATTGAAGCAAAGACTTAATTGTTCTAGCCAAGTAAATACCACAATTTATGTACCATTACATTGACTATATAGTTAGACGTTTGGTTATATGCATGGTATTTTCTAATGAACAATATAACAATAATATAATAATTAGGGATGCTCGATATTGGCTTTTTTACCGATACCGATATTCCGATATTGTCCAACTCTTAATTTCCGATACCGATATCAACCGATATCAACCGATACCGATATATGCAGGGTTTCCCCGTCCAAAAAACTGAATAATTTCAGGTAACTAATAATTTCACTGGATATATATATAACAAATATTGTTATTGTTTTTTTTTGTTTTTAAACCGCTACCGATATTTTCCGATATCACATTTTACTGCCGATATCGGCCGATAATATCGGACATCCCTAATAATAATGGACTCTCTTGATATTGATCAAAATATAGAATTATGCAAGCGTTTCACCCTGCACATTGCAATGCAGCACATTAATCAGGACCCTCCCCCCTTTTTTCTTTCTATTTCCAGAATCACGTACCAGTTTCAAGAAGCCGCACGTTGCAGCAATTGAAGCAAAGACCTGTTCTAGCCAAGTAAATAGCACAATGTATGTACCATTACATTGACTACAGCACCTCATCACTATGTCATCTTATTCTCGGGCTAAAAGACGTAGAGTCAACAAATTAGTGAGAGAGACAGAGCAGGCTATCCTCACTGATTATAAGTTAATTGTTGCTGCTAATTCAAGGACAAACCATCACTCTTTAGAGAACACAGATCCTGTCACAGCCTCTACTGAGTGCCTGCTAGATTTACCAAAGACAGACTTGCCACTAGATTTAACAACTAGATCAGACTTGCCACTAGATTTATCAACTTCAGACTTGCCACTAAACAGACCACTAACTATCAGTGATCAAAGTGAAAATATTGACTCACCAGGTGAGTCAAATGCACATTTTGAAAGTATAGCTGGGGATGACGAAATTGAACCTGAACATGTCTTTGACAGTGATGAGCATAATGAAGATTTCCTCATGACAAGTTTAAAATATTGGGCAACATCCTATTCAGTCTCTCTGGTTGCACTATCATCTTTGCTGTCCATTTTGAAGATGTTTCACCCCACCATTCCTAAAGATGGAAGAACATTGCTAGGAACACAAAAACATGTGCCTACCACTAAGATTGAAGGGGGAGAATACTATCATTTTGGTTTAGTCAAAGGGGTGCTTTCACGGTTGGCATGTTTGATTTTACCGGCAACTCTGACAACTCTTAATTTACAGTTTAATATAGATGGTTTACCTTTATTCAAAAGTTCTAAATTTCAGTTTTGGCCCATACTTGGAAGTCTCAAATGTGACTACACAAAGTCCCCATTTGTTGTTGGCATTTTTTGTGGTCTAAGCAAGCCAAAGAGTGTTTTTGAGTACCTAGAGCAGTTTGTCAAAGATCTTCAGAATGTACTGTCTAATGGCATTATTTATAATGACAAGCAATTTGATGTACAGATTTCTTCTTTCATTTGTGATGTCCCGGCTAGAGATTATATTAAGCAGACCAAGGCATTTAATGGCTATTCTGGTTGTGACAAGTGTTTTCAGGAGGGTGTATGGAGAAATAAAATGACATATCCTGAAACAAAAGTCAGACTTAGGACAGACTCCAGTTTCTCAGACATGGTTGATGAGGCACATCACAATGGGACGAGCCCTTTAACAGGTTTAGTTAAGATGGTTTCTATGTTTCCAACTGATTACATGCATCTCTGTTGTCTCGGAGTTACAAGGAAACTGCTTAATATATGGTTAAAGGGGAAGAATTTGGCAACAAGGGTCCCTTCCAAAACTGTACAAGCCATTTCAGGTAAACTGCTAAAGCTACGTCCCTACATGCCTTGTGAATTTAACCGTAAACCAAGGGAACTGTCAGAGTTAGATCGCTGGAAAGCTACTGAGTTGCGATCCTTCATGTTGTATTGGGGTCCTGTTGTTTTGAAGGATTCCCTCCCCAGTGAGCTGTATGACAACTTCATGTTGTTTTCTGTTGGAATGTACTTGTTGCTGTCCCCTAGTATTTCTGAGGAAATGTTGGCCTTTGCGCACAAGTTGATGGTTTCTTTTGTTGAACACTTTGGGACAGTGTATGGAAGAGGTGAAATTGTGTACAATGTACACCAGCTTATTCATTTGGCTGAGGAATACAGGAAGTTTGGCACTCTAGATAATATCTCAGGATTCCCTTTTGAGAACTATCTTGGACAAATTAAGCATCTTCTACGCAAGCCACATCAGCCTCTACAACAGGTAGTGAAAAGGTTGTCTGAAATTCCACATGTTGGATCCCCATGTCCCACAGATGATCCAATTTTGCGTAATATTCACACTGATGGGCCTGTCCCCCCACAGTTTACTTCTTCACAACAGTACAGGAAGGTCTCCACTCATCGGTTTACTTTGTCCACAAAGAAAGGAGACAATTGTATTGAGGTTGGAGATGGATTTGCATTAGTAGAGAATATTCTTAAATCAGAGGAAGAGGTATATATAATTTACAGAAAGTACAGACACAAACAGCCATACTACATGTATCCCTGTGAATCATCATACATTGGTACATACAAGGTCAGTGGCTTGCAAGAAGATATAGGGATAGGTAAACTTCGCTATATCAAGCGCAAATGTCTTCTCTCTCCAGACGGAGATGGTGCCATTGCAATACCACTACTTAATTTAACAGCATAACCATACTGCCCTACAAAGCTAAAGTGCAGTAACTATATTGACACACTGACTCTAACGTCGGATTTCGGGGCATAACTTACCTCATTAATAAATACACAATTAGTACAATATTACATGTACACAGATAACATGTTTGGCTGGCCAATTGAAACACTTAAAGGAAAACTCCAAAATTTTGTGAAATTAGCTTATTTAACATCTTCCCTGGAGTTGGACAAGAAGATGCATACCTTTTTCGTCTCTCTGCATGCTTAGGGAACGCCTGGACCGTTAGCCTAGCTTAACTTCATCACTGGAAGTGGGGCAGACATCTAGCCTAGTTCACTACAGTCAGGAAATATACTCCAAATACAACTCCCAAACGTTCCTGTAAACATGTTGTGACCTGTGTGTTTACCCCGTCTCCCAGTCACACAAGTCACACGAGTCTCCCAGTCACATGAGTCTCGTGTGACTGGGAGACTTGTGTGACTTGGAGACTTGTGTGACTTGTGTGACTTGGAGACTTGTGTGACTTGTGTGACTTGTGTGACTTGGACTTGTGTGACTTGTGTGACTTGTGTGACTTGGAGACTTGTGTGACTTGGAGACTTGTGTGACTCATGTGACTCGTGTGACTTGGACTTGTGTGACTTGTGTGACTTGTGTGACTTGGAGACTTGTGTGACTCGTGTGACTCGTGTGACTTGGACTTGTGTGACTTGTGTGACTTGTGTGACTTGGAGACTTGTGTGACTTGGAGACTTGGACTTGTGTGACTTGTGTGACTTGGAGACTTGTGTGACTCATGTGACTTGGAGACTTGTGTGACTGGGAGACTTGTGTGACTTGGAGACTTGTGTGACTCGTGTGACTTGGAGACTTGTGTGACTCGTGTGACTCATGTGACTTGGACTTGTGTGACTTGTGTGACTTGGAGACTTGTGTGACTCGTGTGACTTGGAGACTTGGACTTGTGTGACTTGGAGACTTGTGTGACTTGGAGACTTGTGTGACTCATGTGACTTGGAGACTTGTGTGACTGGGAGACTTGTGTGACTTGGAGACTTGTGTGACTCGTGTGACTTGGAGACTTGGGCTTGTGTGACTTGTGTGACTTGTGTGACTTGGAGACTTGTGTGACTCGTGTGACTTGGAGACTTGGACTTGTGTGACTTGTGTGACTTGGAGACTTGTGTGACTTGTGTGACTGGGAGACTTGTGTGACTTGTGTGACTGGGAGACTTGTGTGACTTGTGTGACTGGGAGACGTGGTAAATACACAGGTCACAACATGTTTACGGGAACGTTTGGGAGTTGTATTTTGATTGTATTTGGAGTATATTTCCTGACTGTAGTGAACTAGGTTAGATGTCTGCCCCACTTCCAGTGATGAAGTTAAGCTAGGCTAACTGTCCAGGCGTTCCCTAAGCCCAATGCATGCAGAGAGACGAAAAAGGTATGTATCTTCTTATAACTCCAGGGAAGATGTCAAATAAGATAATTTCACAAAATGTTGGAGTTTTCCTTTAAATGCTTCAAAAATGCAATGTGTGCGGACTAATTAGGAGGCGGCTGTTACAAAGGGTCAGATTAAACCGAATATATATATTTATTACTTGAGATATATTGTATAGTATTTGTATATCGTCTGATATCCCTTGTATATTCTTTGTACATATACACGGAATATCCCTTTACCTAGTACAGGCCAGACCATAATATTCGTTCTCCTATTGGACAGCGACCCCCCTAGGCGCCACGGCCATACCCCCAATGTCTAGTTCAAAGTCACCGCTAAGACATGTCTCAACATGCCCAGGTTTGCGCAGTAATACGAGACAGAAATAAGGCTGGTACTAGATTATTCACCTTACGTATAAATACGTTGCAGGTGGATACAGCAGTTAGTTACCCCAATAAGTTGAAGCCTTCACCACGGTACAACGTGCTGTGAAGTGGGCCCGTTTTGCCCCAAAATAGAGCCTTGAGACCGCGTGCGAATTGATAGCTGAAGTGTCAGAGTTTAACGCTGTATCGTCGAGTTCGACCTATTCTATTATTAAGTATTAGTCTATTATGTATAGTGTATCGTGCGGCTACCGTTCTACAGTGACCAGCATTACCAACGTTTCATCGTACCGAGCTAGTGTGCTTATCCAGGCTGGGCGGCCTAACCTTGTGCCGCCATCCGAGGAGCCCTAGACGAGAACCGTGTGGATATGTACACTGGATAACCTACACCGACGACTACAGAGCCCTTTTCGGCTGGATTATATTGCTTTGGTCCTGTGGCTGGTTTAGGACGGTATGGGAATGGCTTGTAAGGAGAGATCATTATGAGTACCGTAAATTCTCATTTCAGCCCTTTGAAGATGAATGGTGAGGTGGTGCTGTGGTCAGTTGTACAGTTCCCAAATGGTGGGACAGCAGTAGTTCTAGAGAGCTGGTTTAATGCTAAAGACCAGACTGTGTTATGGCCCCCTAAACACATAAAGCTCACAAAAGCCCTTCGAGATGGACTGCAACCAGATGATAAATGGATCACCTATAAGGATGTACGTGAGCTTACTACGTGTGGTGAGTATTTCGTGCAACACATACACAAAAAGTGAGGACGCAAATTGTGACGATGCACATATGATAAGAGGTACATATATTTTTTCGTTAAACACTGGACTGCAGATATGTTAATTGTCATTTTCTCTCTGCTCTTTCCAGAGACCCATGATGAGGCCAAAAAACGAGAGACCAAGTACACCTCAACTATGTGTCCAACCTCTGAAATTGAATCTGAGGACGAAGGAGATCTCCGCCAGAAAAGAAGATCCAGGTACAGTGTTCACTTTGTTAAAGGGACAACTCTCCCTAGGGTGTTGTAAATAATGGCACTGCTGTTGTAGTTGCAAGTAGTGCTAAAAGGATAACACACAGTGGCCTGAGGGCCTATGTATTCAGACTTTAGCCTTGACTAATAAACGTAGTATCATAACTACATTTATTACATGTGTGTATATATATACTTTTTTTTAGGCCAAATCAGCAGTATGTGCACTCGGACTCTGATGACCACTCGAGTGACGACGCCAAAAGAAAACGTTTTGCCAAAGCACCTGATGTGGGTTTCCCATATTGATGCAATGCATTTATTTTATATAGGCACTTTGGAAATGATCACTGCTACAGTTAATAATAATAATAATAATAATAATAATAATAATAATAATAATAATAATAATAATAATAATAATAATAATAATAATAATAATAATAATAATAATAATAATAATAATAATAATAATAATAATAATAATAATAATAATAATAATAATAATAAACAGTTAAACAAATTAGTCTGACCATGTACCGACAAATTGAGCATTTTAATTTGATTGGACTTCTGCATTTCTTGCAGTTATTCTATAGTTGGCCCAAAATATATACATTGTGAATAACATGCCAACTAAAATATGTTGTAGGACAGACTCCAAAATCGAGCCGGTCTCGTAAGGCGCTAAGATCCGGCAACCCTCCAGTTGTTGGCCAAGAGCCTACAATGAATGGTATGTTGCTATGAATGTTAAAATGCCAACTAGATGACTGTTTAAACATGATTTGTAGCATCTTCAATTCTCACCCTGGCTTACCTTTTTTAGATTCTTTGGATGGTGGCATGATCTACAGCTATTTAGATTCGTTGCAGACTCCTGATCCAAATAACAGTAAGTGAACCCATATCTGTGTTCTTGTGAGGAGCTTGCTGGCAGGTCGCTGGCATCATGCATGCAACAGAATACATGTTTACAATGTGCATGCCAGCCCACTACAAAAATTCAAAGCCTTCACAACTTGCAAGCAATGTCACAATAAAAATGTGTAGTTGTACATAATGCTTTTATATTGAGCACAATTTCCACCATGTTTGAGTCGCAACTTATTTTACATTTCCCCTTTGTAGATCTGGTTACTAGCAACTACCGGCAATCGCTAACTCAACATAATGGTGAGTTATCAAGCAATCTCATAACATAATATTCTGGCATGTTTAAAATATCTGTATTGTCTCGCATTGTCTTTGATATTTTTATTAAAGTAGTATTTGGCAGTGCACGTGAAATCAGCTGAATGGAAATCAAACATTTTCTCACATGGGGGATTACAATAGCGTCATTTGCTAATAACTTTGTGTATTTCCTACTGTGTTTCAGCCGAGATGCCAGGATTTGATATTGTACAGTACCACCAGCAGCAGCAGGCCTCACATGTCCAGCAGCTGCAAGATCGACAAAGTGCAAGTAGTGGTATGATACTGTACTCTTTCAGTAACAGTGTTTTGAGAGACGGGGATACAACTCATTACACCCCTTCCTGACATAGAGCGACGCGAGCGATGCGAGCGAGAAAAAGTGATTAAAATGTATTAGTTTCAATCAGACTATCCTGACCTGCCACGAGCGACAGTGAACTGAGCAGCGATGTCGTTCACCCCTCAAATATTTGCTCGCTGTGTCTCTAGTTGAGCGATTACGCGGCCGAGTCCCGCCCCTAAACACTTTTTATTGGTCGAGAATCCAGGTAACACACACTCGGACACGCGCTGCATCATATCAGGACAGTGTCGTGTGCGATTTCGTCTCCAGTTCGCTCGCTTGCTGCCTGTCAGGAACCGGTGTTAGTGATTATGACATGTATGTTAATTTGACTGACAAGTCAGATTTTGTATTTTTAAATATAATGATTTGTTTCTACAGGGATGTCGGGATGCAGCTCGGGGCAATACTACAGTCCCCCTGGTCTCTCACAACATGCACAAAATGGTATGCCATTTTAGAGGGAACTACCATCAGTTTGATCCAATGCAGTCAAACTATAGTGAAATATATAACTATGATTTTGTTTCTACAGCGATGTCAGGATACAGCTCAGGGCACAACACCCCATCTGGTGTTTCACAGCGTAGACAGATGGCCGGCGATGACGGGCGGCTTATGAAAGGCAAGTCTATTGGACATGGTGTAATTCCTCGTGTGATTTGCTGCTTATTTTTATTTCTCACTTAATGATTTTAACTCTTCTTCTGAAGACCTTACCATCCAGAAGATGAATTCAATGCTTGCTGAATTACTTGTCGTGGTGAAGGATCTGTCCAGAGATGTGCAGTTCATCAAGACCGAGTTGGCTGAGGGCAACATATCTGGTGGGACCAGGGGACACGGGGTGGCCACCACAACCACTATGCTCCCCTTCCAGCTGCCAATCGCCAGTGAACAAGACTTCAATGAGGCAGAATCATTACTGATGGAGCAATCAGTCCGTCAAAAGATGGTAATTTATTGAACTGCATTCATTTATCAAATGTAGATCGTTTCAGTGTGGTCTTGTTCAGGGGAAAAATGTGTTTAGCACTTTCTAGTTCAAAACGTGTTAGAGCTTGTATATCTGCTATTTATGAAACGTTTTGAAATTGTTCAAATATACCGTTTACATATGGACAGGAGGGTTAATGTGGTTAAACCTAATGACTGGCATGGGCTGGAATATCAGTGCATGCATAAAGTGTGTGTATAAACAAGTTGGTTGCTCTGTGTTCATAAAATAAATGTTATGCTGTTTCTAACGCAGGGCCTTCATTTTCTTCTCTCTGATTTAGATTTCTCGCCTGGCTTTGGTAGGAGGCACCAATTCAGAGAACCTGATCAGACTGATGTTGAAAACTGCTATGACCAACGCCCTGGCCAGTGGGTTCAACTGGGCTGGAAAGAAAGACAAGCGTTGTTCAGAAAGCAAGAAGCCATTCAAGCACACCACACTACAAGCCTGCATGTTTGGTGAGCTTCCTCCCCTGCAAACTACTTCATAGGTTAAGTTTAGGTAGTGAGGTGGTGATGCTGGTGATGCTGGTGATTCAGAATATAATTATGCTGTTGCAAAAACTTAAAAAAAAAGTGTTATGTTGGAATAAAGTGATGAAAGTGCAACCTATAAGAAATGGACAACGTAATTGGTGAGCTTTAGAGGTGCATGGATACACATTGTATTGCCTAGATGGTGTCAGGCTAGGCGATTGCTTAATTCTCTTTCCTGTCCAGTCTAACTGGATGCTGACTGTAGCTTGTTACTGTAGACCTACAGAGTGAGTAATTGAGTGATTAAAAAAAATCGCACTCGTGTGAAGTGAGGGGTGCTCTTATCATCGTACATCATCTCACCTCTCTTCCTCACTTTTTTATTTTTGTGTCTATCAGCTGCTGCTCGACAGTTTGACCCCAAGCTGACCGACCAGGACTACAGCGAAACTGTCAAGAAGTGGCTTCGTTATGCACCAGACCGGGAGGGAGGCATCTCAAGGAACCGAAGTGACCCAAACTTAAGTCAAGCGAACCAGAGTCAAACTTAGGGTACCCCAGCACAGCACACACTGTTTCCCTGGTTCATACAGTACAAGGAATTACCCTCATGGACACTGTTCTTCCATGGACGGCATCTACTTGAATGACTTGCTGCTTCAGCCTGTTCTTGGAACCGAAGTGACCCAAACTTAATTGTCAAGCGAACCAGAGTCAAACTTGGGGTACCCCAGCACACTGTTTCCCTGGTTCATACAGTACAAGGAATTACCCTCATGGACACTGTTCTTCCATGGACGGCATCTACTTGAATGACTTGCTGCTTCAGCCTGTTCTTGCAGTGTTTATTTTTTATTTTAACCTTTATTTACCCAGGGTAGGTTCGCTGAGCACGGATGCTCTTTTTCAGCTACGCCCTGCTTCACATTCACAGAGTTCCATTCACACCTGGGAGCTGCCCAGGCCTAACAAAATTAATAGTTGGTTTCAGGTTGCCGACCGACCCTGCCGATTTAGGTGCGACCCAATATATTTTATGAGTTTTTAGAAAAAATTATAAAAAAAAATCTGTTTTTTATTTATTTTTTTAATAAAGTTTCATAGAAATCTTAGTCAAACATTTAGTATTATGGATATTAAACATGCTGGCAGAGTACATGCATCCATGTTGTTGTGAACATTTTAATTAAATAAAGAAATTCCCTATCCATAGTCGCCGTGGGAAAGAATAAAATAAAAAAATAAAATAAAATAAATTCCCTACCTACCCATGGCCAAACTGACAACCAACCTGAAACCAACTATTAATTGTGTTAGGCCCCAGTACAAACACAGTCTGACACTGTTGGCCACTGAGCAACTCCACTGGAGCAGTTGGGGGTTTAGTGCCTTGCTCAAGGGCACTTCAGCGGTTGGTGTTAAGGGTATGGGAGAGAGTTATATGGGAGAGAGTTATAGAAACATTAGGGGTGTAACGGTACACAAAATCCACGGTTCGGTACGTACCTCGGTTTTGAAGACACGGTTCGGTATTATTATTTTCGGTACAGTGGGGGGGGGGGGGGGGGGGGGGGGGGATCCAAAAAAAATTGCTTTTCATTTATCTATTTATTTAACTGTATTAAACAATATAAAACGAATTGGCCATAATAGACTGAGCAAACTAATGCTTACTGCTGTAACCTACTAATAACACTTAAGTAAATCTGAAGATTATTATATAGCAGATGCCTTGGAGGATAAGTCGTGGACAACTGTAGATCATCTAAGCTCCACTGTGTTTAAATTCAAATCCTCTGCCATTGTTATTTAACCCTTGTGTCTGAAAACTAAAGTATTATACTCTTATTAGGGGACTAAATTGAAAAACTCCATAAAAAGATTATGTTGAAATAATTTCCCACTTTCTTTTCCATAAATATTTTATTCAACTTCAGCCCTGATCATAACCATTTTTTATATTATTTTTGTAATGAAATACTCCTACTTTTCTGAAAAGAGTTGTTAAATATGACAAAAAAAACAATATGTGGTGGTTATGATCGGGCTGAAGTGGAATAAACAATTTATGAAGAGTAAAAAAAAAATACAAGATAATTAAAAGATTATGCCACATATTATGTTGGCTACAAACATAATCACTGCAAAGTTATCAAACAAATACGAATCTGATCAGACACAAGGGTTAAGTTGTTGTTCCCTTTCTAATTTCCTCAAAAACATCTAGTCTAGTTAATGTGATCAATATTATTTGACAATTGATGCTTTTTGTTGGACATTTCAGTCAGTGAGCTCATACTTTGAGCTCATAAATTTATAGTTAAAATGATTGAGACAACGCAATCTTGTCTTCGTTGTGCATGAATGCGTGTGCTCACCACACACAATACGTGTGTCACTATTCTGGCAGTGGCTAATTATATAGTATTGTTAATGAAAGCCTGTTATAAGGTCTGTTATTTTTTTTGTGTGTAAAAGGTATGGTCACTGGAAGTATGATGAGACCCTAGAATTTTTTTTTTTTCATATTAAAGCCATGTTGTCATTTTTGTTCACACATTTTTGGAAATATGGTCATATAAGAATTTTATTATTATTTATTTAACAATAGTGTGTTTAACAGCAGGAAAAAAACATGTAATGTTATGATGTATACATATCAGCAGCAATATTTTAATGTAAAATGTACATTAATCAGTATTGATTCCTTAACTTTACAAGTTACAAGTAGATGTACAAGTTACAAATGTACAAGTAGAGTACCATTTAGATTATGGTTGAATAAACATTGATGTCTAACATTGATTCAATATAAAATCAACTAAAATGTGCATGTAGATTACCATTTAGATTATGGTTGAATAAACATTGATGTCTAACATTGATTCAATATAAAATCAACTAAAATGTGCATGTAGATTACCATTTAGATGATGGTTGAATCAACATTGATATAGTATCAGTTATGGTTGACACCTAACGTTGATTCAACATGTAAGTCATAGACAACGATTTGTATAATTTCGATGTCAGGCTTCAACATAGATTCAATATTTCTGCCTAACCCTATTTCAACGTTGATTCACTCATTTTTTGCTATCTGGGTGATCACTGTCCTACTGCATGTGTGAGGAGTACAGCAATGGAAAGAACTAGGTCACATATGGCATGAAAAGGAATTTAAAATGTTTAAATGAACAAGCTTTTATGAATGATATTATGCATAGCAACATCCTCTTCACGATGTTCAGGTGACCCTTGACCTCTTCACAAATACTCTTATTTCTCTGATCAATAAACATGCTCCTCTCAAGAGACTCAGAATTAAAGATAGAATACCCTGGTTCTCCCATGAGTTGTCAACTCTGCAAACTCTTAACATGCAAGGGCCCACATGTGGGCCCTTTTTAGGACGATTTGCCCACCGGCACTTTGGCGACCACTAGTGGCTCGGGTGTGCATATTTTGTAATACAATATATACAATATAATATATATATATACAAATTCCGTTCAGCGCTTCTCGGGTTACATGCCGATATTTGAGGCTTGTGCAAAGTACACGGTATTGCGCAAAAGACCACTCCCGACTCTTGGGGCTCTAGTTCCGTCAATCATTTGGCGATCTTGAACATGATTGTGGAGGGTTGTAGCCAATGAGTATGGCTTTCCAATGATACCCCAACTGAGGATGTACGAATCAGAGATCTAGGTGAAAAACTAACGAGTGAAACAGGAAGAGAAAAAACACAGAATGAATTGAAGTCTATGCGAAAACTGAGCTTTTCTTTTGTACACAGTTTACCAAAATCACTCCTAATCACTCATTTCTGAATGGATTTTTTTTGTATCCACTTTTTCTCCCATTTTCTATATTTTCTCCCATCCCAATTTCGTATCATCCAATTCAACCCTCCCCTGTCACGAAAGCCGGCTGCAATGTGGACTAAGTCATACATAGCACAAGTCCCCTCCGGTACTTGAGGTAACAGCAGTCGCATCTTTTCACCTGCGCAGCTCGATCTCTCAGTGGCGAGGAGTAACGCGTGGGAGGCTCACGCTGCCCCCGACACTTCCTGATTCTACTGCGCAGGCGCACCAACCGACCTGTAGGAGTCGCTGTCCACAATGCCCGATCCCCACCCATCAGTTTCCCACCCCCTAATACGGCCAATTTGTATTAGTATGAAAGACCAGCTAAACTGAAAGCAATGTGGAGCGCCCAGCGTCTCTGCATTCGTGGCGAACGCCTTGCCCACTACGCCACGTAGCCGCCCTATTTCTGAATGGATCTTTATGAAATTTTGACATTTACTACACAAGGCTTCAGGCTATGGATTTATAAAGCCATTCGAATTTCTGGGGAAATACTACTTCTGGACTACTAACTACTACAGAAAAACTTGAGTAAGCATCCGTTCCCCGGATTGACACGCTGCCAAGCTCATCAATCAACACGGCTGTGACTCATTCCCTGATCAACGAGATGGTACTTCAGTCTGCAGATCCTGTCCTGACCTCGTCGGAGTGTTAAACTAGCTTCCTAGGTACGACGACGATACCTAAGCCTTGCAAACCTGTTCTTGTTGATATTCCTTGTCCTAACCCTTGTTCTCTATGTGCCCAGGACCTCCGCTCCAGTACACCTCCTATCTGGACATCCCGTGCTGCACAAGGAGTGCTCCTGCTCTCGCCCACGACACAGTCCTGTGTCTACTGCCCCGTGCTGCACAAGGAGTGCACCTGTCCTAACCCCAAGAACATTCTTGTACCTGTCTGTCGCCCCGTGCTGTACAAGGAGTGCACCTATCCTAACCCCAAGAACATTCTTGTACCTGTCTGTCGCTCATTCCATTTGTTAAACTGTCTGCTTGGGGAAACAACATTAAACATTAAACCGCTCCCGCCTACCTCCGGTCAATGGTCTCTAACTACACAACCTCAAGACCCCTACGCTCTGCATCTTCTGGCCGCCTCAGACCTACTCCTATCCAAGCTCCCGGAGGGTCATCAAAGAGAAGCCGCCTATTTTCAGTCCTTGCCCCACAATGGTGGAATGAACTACCCATCCCAGTTAGGACAGCCGAATCCCGTCCAATCTTTCGCTGTCGACTAAAGACTCACTTCTTCAACCATTATCTGAAATGATTAAAAAAAAAACCTGACTAACCTTACTGTCATGCACTTGTCCTAATAAACTAACCTATACTGTAACACGCAACACTTGATGAACATTGTTACTCAGCTGATAGAGTTGTACCCTTCTTGCTGTCTTGTCGTACAGAACTTGTAAGTCGCTTTGGATAAAAGCGTCAGCTAAATGACTAAATGTAAATGTAAATGTAAAACACCCTAAAACGCTCCATTCTCTCTCCTCCTGTGTTCTGCTCACAACTTGAGATTTGACACACATAAGATAAGACTAGAAACAGGACACATTGAGATTTGATATGAAAACTAAGTGAAAAATAAAATAAAAGAGAGAAATCGCTGAATAACTAAGAGTTGGAAAACATATAAGACAAGGTAATGGAATAAAACAAATCAGGGATACTTGTCACTGACCCCGTTTGCCTGGCTGGAGCTGATTGAAAAGGTGCACAGGATTAAAGAGAGGTAAGGTCAAGAAAATTAGGACAATATATGTAGGATTTTTTTTTTCTTTTTTTTTTTTTAAATATGCCAGAGATAAATACAATTAGGGAATATAAACTAAATTAAATAAAAAGCACAATAGACATAGTATACAATTCAAAATAACATAGGATTAGTAATAGGCCAGGTCTGTGCAACTGAGAATACACTAATTAGAATAAAATAACACAGTGGGATCAGCATATAGTCCAGGATGGGTGTGTTAATATATGGAACATATATTGTTGAAAATTAATATATATATAATTATATATATATATTAATATATAATAATACATTTTAGAAAAAGTAAGTAGGAAATAAGAAAGTTTAACCTGTTAAGCTGTAGCCCTATTTTCAGAAATTTCACCTAAAAAGTACATGCCTAAGTAAATGGAAGATTGCTCCGCTTCTGCAAGGTCAATTTGCATGTTCTTGGTATCTAGGAACATCTAGGGACCTGGGGGTATGTATTTCCAGTGTCTGTTATATACATATTGTGTCTGTTACTAGGCTTGAGTAAATTGTAATGAAGAAAAGGAGAATATAAATGATGATTTCTTTTTGCATCTGTGCCGGTGAATAACATTGAGGTCCTTCTGATTTTGGCTCACTGAGCTCATTCACCACCTTATTGAGATCAAGTGTAAAAAAAATCTAAGCAAATGAATAAAGGGAAGATGATTAAACAGAAGGATTTGTAGATACTGTAATAAATGAAAATCGATTTTAATTATGAATTCATATTTGACCTTGAACTTGATCTTATTATGGCCAAATCATACATCTATGGATAGGGGAAATGCTCCTCTTTCCAATGGCAGGGTTGAATCTGGATTTAGTCATTTCCTTGCGGTTTTACGATAAAAGAGATATACTTAGCATTTTTCCGATAAATTCGTATTTCCGATAAATTGTATAAAATATTGGTAAAAATTTAAATATACACTTTGACTACTGTTTTGATAGGGTTATGGTATGGTATTGGCTACAAAAAATAATAATAAAAAAAACATTAACCTGTTAACATGTGGGCCCTCATGAGGACGATTCGCGACGCGCCACTTTGCCGACCTCTAGCGGCTTGGATGTGCATTTCTTTTAATACAATATATAGATAGAATTAAAGCCCTATTTGTTGCCTGTCAATTGCCCTTTCAGGTGACAAAATCCGTTCGGCGGTTCTCGAGTTACATGCCAATATGTGAGGCGTTCGCCAAAGTACACATTACCACCCCCGACCTCCGGGGGCTCTAGCTCCGTCAATCATTTGGCGATCTCGAAAACTTTTGGACAGGGTTGTAGCCAATGAGTGTGGCTTTCCAATGATACCCTATGATATGATAATTGGGGATCTATTATGGTCTCTATTGATCGATTTATGATAAAGAAAACCAGGGTCCCCCTATACGGGGACCTACAGACTTAACAGGTTAATCAGAAACTATTCTATAAGCAAATGGACAACATGAGAGACATTGTAAGTGTATGGAGAAATAACAAAATATATAGACTAATTAGCAAAAGAAATAGTTAAACATATAAACAAGAAATGATACACTCCCATGGCTGAATTATCAGACTGTATGTTGTTGGATAAGAGAAACAATCTAGAATAAAAAGGGTAAATTATAAAACTTAATATTTAAGAAAGGAAAAACAAATTAAGAAAAAGAACAACATGCAAGGATGAATTGGAATATGGAAATTCTCTGCTACTATAGTTAGTTCATTATTGTTTTTGTAAAGATAGAGATAGAATAGATAGATAGAGTAGGGAACAACTAACATGGCCAAGGAGTCTCTAGGTTATGTGTCCAAAAGGAGACTTACACGGAGCAGAGAGAGAAGGCGATCCACCCAGGTGCCAACCATGCACAGAGGTTCAACGGGCCAGCAAGCCAGCATGAGACGACAAAAGAGTGTCGAGAGAGGTGGAGCCATATACCACATCGCATCAGAAGCTGCGGGTGGCCGAGACGACACCAGGGGCCACAGGAGGTGATCTGCAACAACTGGCATGATCGCCCACGTGGTCCCAGAGTGGCACACTGCAAGAGGGCACCAGATGACAAGGTGATCAAGGAGAGAGGGATGCAGCCCAAAGGTGCCAGATCTGGAGGACAACGGCGGGGATTGAGAGCGTGGCAGAGAGGAGATACCTGACCGACGGCGGTCGGGAGGAAGAGAGGGTGATGGAGATACAGACGGAAAACGAGGGCTTCACTGCATTGGATTTTGACGATGCACCTGTCAGAGTGCAAATACAGCAAGAGACCACAGAGGCCACAGAGAACGACAACGAGACCCAGAAGATATAAGAGGCTTGATGAAAAAAACCAAGAAACAAGAGAGGTGAAAAGAAAAAAATAAATAAAAGAAAAATAAAGACATTATTTTTTATTTAGATTTTACGATGCTTGATTGCCTTGCATGGTGAAACAAAATGTAAGATAAACAAATACTATATTTCTCTTAAAGAGAGGAGATGGACAGATGAACTAAAAACACTACAAGATGAACGATGGCGGAACGACAAAAATGAACTTTTGAAAACGAACAATAAGTGACTGACCACAAGCAAGATCAGATTGTGGAAGAAGACAAAAGACCAATGACAAAGATCAACCACAATTTAAATTTTTTTATTTTTACAATTAAAATTGTATGACAAATGGACTATAATTCGTTTACTAATTTCTTTGATTATTATTTCTTTTATTAAACATTTTAACATTCTTTCTTTATTTCTTTTCTGTATTATCTTTCCCGGTATTAGTCTTATTATTATTAACTTTATCTGTAGTTATTTCTTTTTATTATTATTATTTCTTTTATTATGAAATTTATAAATTACTCTTCTGATTAATATTAATTTTCATTTAACAAGAATTCTAGGAAAACTGAGTATAATTGTTTATCTTACTATTGATAGGTTAAAGACACTGAAAGATATTAATGGGTTAATTTAGTTAAATATAGGAATACAAATTAGGAGATGAGATTAAAACATAAGAAATTCAGTTTGTGTGTATCCCATTTAAGAATCCACAAGAGAGGAATCTAGTAACATTTAAATTCATATGACCAATTGATTTGACACTAAGTTAAACAAATACAGCTGTCTGTCTGAAACACACACTTATACACACAAAATCTAAGAAAATGAATAAAGGGAAGATGATTAAACAGAAGGTTCTGTAGATACAGTATTGAATTCTCCCATCCGGACCAATGCAATTTGAAATATTATTATAGAATATAGAATAGCAGGCTTATAAATTACCTTATTATAGCCAATTCTCACATATATATATATATATATATATATATATATATATATATATATATATATATATATATATATATATATATATATATATATATATATATATATACATATATTATCTTTCAAATGCCTGAGTTTAATTTGGATTTAGTATCACCAGGCGTGCATAAGAACAGATAATGAAATCTACTGTAATCTACTGTACTTTTTTATTTTGACCACAGTGCAACCATTTTGAAACAAATTTCAGATCTAATTGTTGCTGCATGCTAACAATAGGAAAGAGAAACTAACTGCGTTCCAATATTTGTTTGAAAAAAAGTTATTGAAATAATCCATACAGAACTTTGAACCTTGAACCCCATAGAAACTTACAGGAAGTGTAGTTTTGAAAAATTCCAACGCTGATCGACAGCTAGCGATGTATATTACAAAATGGCCGCAAAAAACTATAATTCCCATGATTCAAGGTTTTACAAAATGGTCGCCTCTCACGGAATATACAGAGATTTCGAAGAGGAAAATCTATCTAATACACACTTTAACCTATTCCTAAACTAACGTATTGATGATAATATACATTCTAATTGCTGTTGTGACATGGTTATGATGTTTATACTTGAATACGTTTGAAATAAAAATCGCAACTTTTATAGAAAAGTCTGGAAATATTGATTTATGACCAGATGTCATTTGCGGTCCGCTGACGGACCGCACGGGCGGAAGAGGTTAAGTCCGACAGGCCCTATACCGGGCCGAGATTTATTTCACGTCATAAATAGATGAATACAGTCTGTATTAATGAATGTAGCGTTTTTTTATTTATATTTTTTAAGCTAACAGTAAAGACCCTAACCCTATCAAAACAGCAGTCAAATTGTATATTTTCAGCACTACATTTTAGTTTACCATTGATTTTAAGTGTTATTAGTGAAATATGAGTTTATAGAAATCTCACTGCATCCCGGCTGAAACCGGCGGATATTGACACGAAACAATTTCGATAGGCATTCGAATTTCATAAAACTACTACGTGAAATAATTTTTTAATGTTATTCTTCGTGATTATGTCTCATGGGTCAAACAAACCTGAAAGTTATTGCCATAAAATAGAACGTAGTTTGTTTCTTTACCTTTCTGTGAACGTATAGAAAAGAAACGTGTCTCAAGATCTGATGAAAAATGCCAGAGGATTTTTCATTACAAAAAAGGAACTGTACTTACAGTAGATTTCATTCACTGTCTTTGCTGCCCTGTTACGGGCGCCTGGTGGTACTAAATCCAGATTGAACTCTGCCATTGGAAAGAGGAGATGTGGCCCGATCCATAGATGTATATTATTCATAGGCCTGGAATTCTATATTCTATATTCATATTTAAAATTGCATGTGTCCAGATGGCAAAATTCAGTACTATATCTACAAAAAAAACTGTAAATCATCTGCCTTTTATTCATTTGTTTTAATTGATTGTTATCCTTACAGTGATTTTATATGCTGTGTGATTTGATGCCTGTAAAGTGGCCTAATCAAAGCCGGTCTGGACGCGTCAATACTTTTACCAACGGATTTCCAGTTCTGCATGCGCGTTCTGCGATCTGATTGGCCACTGACGTTTCTGGTTGTGTGACATGTGCGGCCAATCGTGTGACGCCTGTTTCTTTCACCGGTTAAGCTTAGGCACTCTTTCGAAGTTGGTTAAGGTTAGAGTTTGTCTTAGAGCAGGGCGATAGAACACCAGCCCTGATTCCAAACTCGAACCTTAACCAACTTCGAAAGAGTCGCCTAAGCTTAACCAGTGATAAACTAGGAGTTAGGTAGTTTGCATGCCGTTCGAGGCGGAAATGAGCAAAGACACAGGCGTCACGTGATTGGGCGCATATGTCACATGACCAGAAATGTCAGTGGCCAATCAGATTGCACCAGAAACGTCAGTGGCCAATCAGATCGCATAACGCGGAACTGGAAATCCGTTGGTAAAAAAATAGACGCAGTCTGGACACTAGGGTTAGCAGGAGAGATCAAGGCTGGCCTGGCCAGGGGTGTCTCACTATGACTCATAAACAGAAGTGCCTCTGAGTGCATAATATGCACAATAAAAATTTAGTTGGTGATGCATAATTAATGGCTGCACTGCTGGTGGGAGGGTACATACCTCCTGCTGACTGATAGCCACTTGGAAAAACCCCACACTTTCTTGAAGAATGTACATCCATTGTATAAATGGCCTAAGAACTCCGAGCTTAACACCGAGCTCCTGGGGGGTCATCAAAGCAAAGCAGGCTATTCCCTGTCCTCGCTCCACATTGGTGGAACGAACTTCCCACCACAGTCAGGACCGATGAAACCCGGACAATTTTCCGCCATCGACTAAAAACACACCTCTTCAAACAGTATCTCAAATTAAATAAATAATAACCTTCTTACTGTTTTTTTTACTATTATGTACCTTACTACTATGCTACTATACGTACTACCTATTGCTATTGTGCTAATATGTCTATACTACTATGCACTCAGAGTTCAACACTGTTTGACGGAGATTCCGATTATTTTATTGTCAAAGCTTTTCTAAATGTACATACATTTAGCCTGGCCTCCCTTGCATCTGTACCACCTACAGCTGTGACTCTATCCCAGTAGTGGAAAGTAACGCAACTTACTGACCATTTATCAAACAATAATCTTAATGAATCTTTTCAATCTGGCTTTAGAGCCTTACACTCCACCGAAACGGCGGTTACCAAAGTCACAAATGACTTACTGCTCTCTCTTGACTCAAACCTCACTTCTGTGCTCTTATTGCTTGATCTCAGTGCAGCCTTTGACACTATCGATCACTCGATTCTTCTAGGTCGGCTTGAGAATCATGTTGGCATTCGGGGTCACGCACTAGCTTGGTTTAAATCCTATTTAACTGATAGAACACACTGCGTGGTCTATAATGATTTAACATCTGAGACCCTCCCAGTGCAATGTGGTGTCCCACAAGGCTCTGTCCTGGGCCCTTTGCTATTTTCGATTTACATGCTACCCCTCGGCAATATCATACGCAAATTTGGCATAAACTTTCATTTTACGCTGATGACACCCAATTATATATACCTATTAAGCCAAATGATTCCTCCCAATTACAACATTTTGAGGCCTGCTTGCTTGCCGTCAAAAAGTGGATGTCACAAAACTTTCTACTCCTTAATGCAGATAAAACTGAGATGTTAATTGTTGGCCCCCCAAACCAAAGAGGCCTGTTTCAGGACATCTCCCTCAACTTTGATACTTGTCATGTATCCCAGAGCTCCACCATAAAAAACCTCTGAGTAATTTTTTATTCCTCCCTCTCAATTAATGCACATATAAAAAATGTCACCAAAATTGCCTTCTTCCATCTTCGTAAAATCGCAAAAATTCGCCCCATTTTAACTCTGGCTGATGCTGAAACCGTGATTCATGCTTTTGTCTCATCACGTCTGGACTACTGTAATGCACTTTTTTCAGGCCTACCTAATTCAAGCATCAAAAATCTTCAACTCGTGCATAATGCGGCTGCACGGATACTAACTAGAACTAGAAAATTTGATCACATCACACCAGTTTTGTCCGCCCTACACTGGCTTCCTATTCAAGCCCGATCTGACTTTAAAGTGCTACTCCTCACCTACAAAATGTTTAATGGGCTTGCACCGCTCTATCTATCCGATCTCATCTCCCGATACTCGCCTGCTCGTGCTCTGCGCTCACAAAATGCGGGGCTTCTATCGATTCCTAGGGTTAAAAAGAAATCCGCCGGCCACAGAGCCTTTGTCTACCGCGCTCCCTACCTGTGGAACAAATTACCTGCCGTCGTCAGGGGCGCCTGCTCTGTCGAAGCTTTTAAATCCCTGCTTAAGACCCATCTTTTCTCTCTCTCCTTCAACCTACCCTGATCTCACCTGGTCGGGGACTGACCTTTAGATTAATCTGTCTAGTTTAGTTAGGATGTCTATTTTCTCCCATGTCTGCTTTTCTGCAGCACTACAAACATGGGAACTCTCTAACCCCTGCCCCCCCCCCCCCCCCCCCCCCTGTCCCAACCCCCCCCCCCCCCCCATCTCTCTGAGTGCCTGTCTCGTAGTGCTGACCAAGGTGATGGATGCCTCGGGGTCTTGGCCAAGATTGCAGTGACTGCTCTACATGCACCACCGAGTCCATGGATCAGCTCCTTACCGTCTTCTGTCCGTGGTCTGTCAACATGGTTTGTGGTCTGTCAACGTGGTTTCATTGCTGGGTTAAGTACTTCTATTCTATTCACATAATATGCTTACTTCATATATCTATTCTATTCACATATATGCTTACCACTTGTATCTATTGCTATGTCCGCCCACTACAATCACGCGAGCTGTCTAACGCCTGTCCCGTCTCCCTGTGAGTTGCTGTCCCGGAGTGTTGACCGGAGTGTCGGATGTCCCGCAATGTGGTGTCCCACAAGGCTCTGTCCTGGGCCCTTTGCTATTTTCGATTTACATGCTACCCCTCGGCAATATCATACGCAAATTTGGCATAAACTTTCATTTTACGCTGATGACACCCAATTATATATACCTATTAAGCCAAATGATTCCTCCCAATTACAACATTTTGAGGCCTGCTTGCTTGCCGTCAAAAAGTGGATGTCACAAAACTTTCTACTCCTTAATGCAGATAAAACTGAGATGTTAATTGTTGGCCCCCCCAAACCAAAGAGGCCTGTTTCAGGACATCTCCCTCAACTTTGATACTTGTCATGTATCCCAGAGCTCCACCATAAAAAACCTCTGAGTAATTTTTTATTCCTCCCTCTCAATTAATGCACATATAAAAAATGTCACCAAAATTGCCTTCTTCCATCTTCGTAAAATCGCAAAAATCGCCCCATTTTAACTCTGGCTGATGCTGAAACCGTGATTCATGCTTTTGTCTCATCACGTCTGGACTACTGTAATGCACTTTTTTCAGGCCTACCTAATTCAAGCATCAAAAATCTTCAACTCGTGCATAATGCGGCTGCACGGATACTAACTAGAACTAGAAAATTTGATCACATCACACCAGTTTTGTCCGCCCTACACTGGCTTCCTATTCAAGCCCGATCTGACTTTAAAGTGCTACTCCTCACCTACAAAATGTTTAATGGGCTTGCACCGCTCTATCTATCCGATCTCATCTCCCGATACTCGCCTGCTCGTGCTCTGCGCTCACAAAATGCGGGGCTTCTATCGATTCTAGGGTTAAAAAGAAATCCGCCGGCCACAGAGCCTTTGTCTACCGCGCTCCCTACCTGTGGAACAAATTACCTGCCGTCGTCAGGGGCGCCTGCTCTGTCGAAGCTTTTAAATCCCTGCTTAAGACCCATCTTTTCTCTCTCTCCTTCAACCTACCCTGATCTCACCTGGTCGGGGACTGACCTTTAGATTAATCTGTCTAGTTTAGTTAGGATGTCTATTTTCTCCCATGTCTGCTTTTCTGCAGCACTACAAACATGGGAACTCTCTAACCCCTGCCCCCCCCCCCCCCCCCCCCCCTGTCCCAACCCCCCCCCCCCCCATCTCTCTGAGTGCCTGTCTCGTAGTGCTGACCAAGGTGATGGATGCCTCGGGGTCTTGGCCAAGATTGCAGTGACTGCTCTACATGCACCACCGAGTCCATGGATCAGCTCCTTACCGTCTTCTGTCCGTGGTCTGTCAACATGGTTTGTGGTCTGTCAACGTGGTTTCATTGCTGGGTTAAGTACTTCTATTCTATTCACATAATATGCTTACTTCATATATCTATTCTATTCACATATATGCTTACCACTTGTATCTATTGCTATGTCCGCCCACTACAATCACGCGAGCTGTCTAACGCCTGTCCCGTCTCCCTGTGAGTTGCTGTCCCGGAGTGTTGACCGGAGTGTCGGATGTCCCGCAATGTGGTGTCCCACAAGGCTCTGTCCTGGGCCCTTTGCTATTTTCGATTTACATGCTACCCCTCGGCAATATCATACGCAAATTTGGCATAAACTTTCATTTTACGCTGATGACACCCAATTATATATACCTATTAAGCCAAATGATTCCTCCCAATTACAACATTTTGAGGCCTGCTTGCTTGCCGTCAAAAAGTGGATGTCACAAAACTTTCTACTCCTTAATGCAGATAAAACTGAGATGTTAATTGTTGGCCCCCCAAACCAAAGAGGCCTGTTTCAGGACATCTCCCTCAACTTTGATACTTGTCATGTATCCCAGAGCTCCACCATAAAAAACCTCTGAGTAATTTTTTATTCCTCCCTCTCAATTAATGCACATATAAAAAATGTCACCAAAATTGCCTTCTTCCATCTTCGTAAAATCGCAAAAATTCGCCCCATTTTAACTCTGGCTGATGCTGAAACCGTGATTCATGCTTTTGTCTCATCACGTCTGGACTACTGTAATGCACTTTTTTCAGGCCTACCTAATTCAAGCATCAAAAATCTTCAACTCGTGCATAATGCGGCTGCACGGATACTAACTAGAACTAGAAAATTTGATCACATCACACCAGTTTTGTCCGCCCTACACTGGCTTCCTATTCAAGCCCGATCTGACTTTAAAGTGCTACTCCTCACCTACAAAATGTTTAATGGGCTTGCACCGCTCTATCTATCCGATCTCATCTCCCGATACTCGCCTGCTCGTGCTCTGCGCTCACAAAATGCGGGGCTTCTATCGATTCCTAGGGTTAAAAAGAAATCCGCCGGCCACAGAGCCTTTGTCTACCGCGTTCCCTACCTGTGGAACAAATTACCTGCCGTCGTCAGGGGCGCCTGCTCTGTCGAAGCTTTTAAATCCCTGCTTAAGACCCATCTTTTCCTCTCTCCCTTCAACCTACCCTGATCTCACCTGGTCGGGGACTGACCTTTAGATTAATCTGTCTAGTTTAGTTAGGATGTCTATTTTCTCCCATGTCTGCTTTTCTGCAGCACTACAAACATGGGAACTCTCTAACCCCTGCCCCCCCCCCCCCCTGTCCCAACCCCCCCCCCCCCCCCCCCATCTCTCTGAGTGCCTGTCTCGTAGTGCTGACCAAGGTGATGGATGCCTCGGGGTCTTGGCCAAGATTGCAGTGACTGCTCTACATGCACCACCGAGTCCATGGATCAGCTCCTTACCGTCTTCTGTCCGTGGTCTGTCAACATGGTTTGTGGTCTGTCAACGTGGTTTCATTGCTGGGTTAAGTACTTCTATTCTATTCACATAATATGCTTACTTCATATATCTATTCTATTCACATATATGCTTACCACTTGTATCTATTGCTATGTCCGCCCACTACAATCACGCGAGCTGTCTAACGCCTGTCCCGTCTCCCTGTGAGTTGCTGTCCCGGAGTGTTGACCGGAGTGTCGGATGTCCCGTGATGAAGACTGGGAGGATGCAACCCTCTCTGCGTGCCCTCCTGTCTCCCTGTCTCCGGCGGTCTCGTAGTGGTGACCGGAGTGCTGGACGTCCCGCGATGATGTCGGGGAGGTTGCGACCCTCTCTGCGCCGCCCCTATCTCCCTGTCTCCGGCTGTCTCGGAGCGATGACCGGAGTGTTGAACGTCCCCGTGATTAAGACGGGGAGGACGCGACCCTCTTTGCGCCGCCCCTGTGCCTCAAATAGATTCGCTATCAGCTCTATCTTTAATCTTTCAAAATGTTCAGTTGCTATTGCATGCACTCATCTGTGTTTCACTACACACATGAGTGCATGCTTACCAACTGTCAGTCTGCAACACTACTATCACCGACATCTAAGAAGGGAGATCCCCCCTTGAATGGCCCTTCTAAGGTTTCTCTCCTCCACACTGCCTGTGGTGCATTTTCCCCTATTGTTAGGTTTTAGTGAGTTTTTCCTTACCTTCGCGCAGAGTATGTCTGGGAGTGTTCGCATTGCATTCATTTATTTGCATTTATTTTAAATTTGTTGGACATTATGGTGTTCTTGTTTTGTGTTTTGTTCTTGACTTATTGTTATGTTTCTTCTTGACTTGTTTAAAGAAGACGTATCCACAGTTTGCTGCAGTGTAGGATCCTGCATAGGGTTCATTACACCAATGCGAGGTTAGCAAAGATATACCCGGATAGAACGGATGCATGTAATAGATGTAAGCAATCTCCAGCCGATTATATGCACATGTTTTGGACGTGCCCCAAACTCACAGAGTTTTGGACTGCAATATTTGATACACTGAGTCCTGGGTGTGACGTTAGACCCAGATCCACTCACTGCCTTTTTCGGAATCCCGAATACTCCTACAATCACATCTAGGGCTGCAAAACGAGTTGTGGCGTTCACTACCCTCCTCGCTAAGAGACCTATTCTCTTTAAATGGATACACCCTTCCCCACCCACTCACAACAGATGGATACATGAGATACTACATTGCATTAGGCTTGAACGAATCAGATTCTCCCTAAAGGGCTCCCTTGAAACATTCCATGCGACCTGGCAACCATTTCTGCAACACATCGATACCCTGACTATCAATGAAGAGACTTAGAAAGAATAGAGCTTTACACCTCTAACTGCACTTTCATACATTTTATTATTATTTTATTCCTATTGTTTACTACCCCCCCCCCCCCCCCCCCCCCTTCCCCGTCCTGGTATGTTTGGATGTGAATGAGAGCCCGGGGGGGTGGGTGGGTAATTGGGGGAGGGAGGGAGGAACGGGGGACACAGCTGCAGAAGATTGAACTATTCAAGAACTATCACAACATTATAATTAGGGATGGGGGAAAAAGTGTGAAATGATATCATTGTTGACTTTCTGCCACAGAGGGTGTTAGAGGGTTTTTTTATTTAGTTTTTTAGTTTTTCTTTATCTCTTTTTATCTAACTATTTGTACATACTGCAGATGTGTTTGATTGATAGTATTATTGTTTTTCTTTTCCAGCCACATATATGCTCAAATCTATATGTTTGAATGTTTTGCAGATGTGTTTGTCATTAACCTCGGTGTGGGGGGGATGGGGTGGGAATGAGGGAGGGGAAGGGGAAATGAAGGGGGAAAAATTAAAAAAGATGGAAAATGTACAATACTTACAACTGAAATGTTCAATAAATGTTTTCCTGTAATAAAGAAAGAAAAAATAAATAAAAATAAGACGTGTCCGGCCCATGGGGACATTAACGTGTGTTGTCGGGCCTTACAAATAAATTTGATTTGATTTGATTTGATTTGACTAAGTATTTTTACTCAAGTACTGTACTTAAGTATAATTTTGAGGTACTTGTACTTTACGTGAGTATTTTCAATTCAGGGAACTTTATACTTTTACTCCACTACATTTACATTTACATGTAGTCATTTAGCTGACGCTTTTATCCAAAGCAACTTAGTGTACAAGTTCTGTATGACAAGTCATCAGGAAGGGCACAACTCTCATCAGGAAGGCACAACTCTATCTGATTTATCTGAACCCATCAGTTACTAGTTACTTTGAAGAAAAATATTTTGCATAGAAAACGTGCCAAATATTTATGAAGATTATATACTTTCATATTTGAAGCCTGTCAACTACAAGAAGACGTAGAGCAGCATGACTGGACCACATACCATTACCTTTAATCAGAGCAATATAACTGGACCACATACCACTTTAACATAACCTTTAGAGGTCAATGGTTAGAGGTTTGAATACTCCCAAGCACTGGAATACACAAACATCATGTAGAATACTTTTACTTTAGATACTTAAGTACATTCAATAGCAAATACTTCTCTACTTTTACTTAAGTATAATTTTAATGGAGGACTTTTACTTTTACCAGAGTACTCATTTATCTGGGTATTTCTACTTTTACTTCTACTTTTCGTAAAGGAACTGTGTACTTCTTCCACCACTGATTATCTTTATTACGAATTCAAGCGTAAACATAATTATGAAAGCCTGGCATCCCTTGCTTCTGAACCACCTACATGGCACATGAAAGCGGTGACTCTATCCTCCTGACCCCAAACCAAGTGTCCCAGCTTTGCCAGCTCGAATTAAGACCTTGAGTCCGCTGGAGACCCTCCGGGTCTGTCGAAAGGGGTGGATGAAGTACATTTCTGCTGGTTGTTTCAGGGGTAAAGCCGGTTTAATCCCGTTAAACTTCACACTAAAGGTTACCCTCTGTGAGAAGGCTCAGATGGGGTTCCCATGTTGGAGAGAGTGATGTTCTTGATCCTTCTAGAAAGGGCGACAACAATATGTTTACTCTGAGGGATTACCGGGACAACCTGTGTGCGTGACTCGAGAGTATTGCTAATTAACAGAGAGAGATATCGTCAATGATTAATGGCTGTGGCCCTGATCACGCACTCCGATAGTCTGTGGCTTTCACACGCTATCACCAAGGCCAGTCCTTACAGACCAGTCATTACAGCACCAGTGTATAAACAACGGATAACATGTACTGTACCTTTGGGCTTGTTGCTTAGGTAAGCGTGCATGCAATGCAAACCGCAACCTTTTTTTTTTAATCAAATATTTGTATTGCTTTATTATTATTTTTTTATGACAAGACAAAACACAATAGAGTAATAATGATAATAATGAACAACAATAATAGACAAGACTTCACAGGACAATAACAGCAGTAATAATAATAACAATAATAAAAATAATTAAAACAGAATATAAAATAAGTTGCCACAGACATTACAAAAGCCGTTTCTTCCCCCACTCCCCCCCACCACCCCCCCCCCCCCCCCCAAACAGCAACCATTATAATGCTATTGGAACATAATATATGGACCCACTTTTTGTGGGTAAATGTTACGATCAAGTTAGCGTATTTGCCTAGGTGTGTGTGTGTGTGTGAGGGTGTTATGTGCGTTTATATCCATATTCATGTAAATATTGTCTTTACATGACAATTAGCCTCGTACCAATTCACCAGTATACATCGGTTCAACCACATGCTCAGTCTTTGGTTGGGTTGCACAAAGCAGGCAGTGAGGTGACAAGGTGGGCTCCAATTAAGTGATGTGTATTGGGCCTGCCTTACTGCCTTACTGTCTTACTACCTTACTGTCTTACTGCCTTAAAGGTGACATGCATTATAAATGTCATTTTTCAGTCTCTAGCATTGTATTATAGTAATAGGAGTTAGTATCAATGTGTTTTTGTGTCTAAATACCATATTGGCGGATTGCTCTGATTCAGCTCAGACCATTTCCTGCTAGATTTAATTAGGCCATCCTGATTTGAGGCATATCGTGACGTCACCGGGGCCCTGGGTAAGCGGACAGTGATGCGATTGGCTCTGTGGTTGGAGCTAATGCCTGCCCACAATCTACCTAGACTACACAGTGAGTGGAAACCACTTCCTCATACTGGGAGGCAGAGTGAAACCCGACACCTCTGCATGCACTCTGCGAGGGAGAGAGAGAGAGATAGATAGGGAGAGAGAGAGGGAGAGACAGAGAGGGAGAGAGAGAGAGAGAGAGAGAGACAGAGAGGGAGAGGGAGAGGGAGAGGGAGAGGGAGAGAGAGAGACCACTGTGCAAACACTCCGCGCGCAGGTCCCCGCCCCCCCACACACCGCCCCGCGGAGAGCAGAATGATACAGAGGGAGAGAGTGAAAGAAAGAAAAAAAGAAGAAAGGAAGAGAGAGGGAGGGAGGGAGAGAGGGAGAGAGAGAGGGAGAAACAGAGAGAGAGAGGGAGAGAGACAGAGAGAGAAAGAGAGAGAGAGAGAGAGAGAGAGAGAGAGAGAGAGAGAGAGAGAGAGAGAGAGAGAGAGAGAGAGAGAGAGAGAGACCACTGTGCAAACACTCCGCATGCAGGTCCCCCCCCCCCACACACCGCCCCGCGGAGAGCAGAATGATACAGAGGGAGAGAGTGAAAGAAATAAAAAAAGAAGAAAGGAAGAGAGAGGGAGGGAGGGAGAGAGGGTAGGGGGGGGCCTTATCAATAACGGCCTGTCTTTTTCCACTGCAACAGCCCCATGTCTGCTGGACGCACACAAGGAAGTGAATCCTCTCTCTCTCTCTCTCTCTCTCTCTCACCCCCCCCTCTCTCTCTCTCTCTCTCTCTATCTCTCTCTGTCTACCAGTCGCAGACTGTGTGGGCTGACTGTCACTCAAAGTGCTTATGGGCGGAGCCAGGCCATAACAGCCTGAAATCCTGAGGCTGAAAAATGATGGTTATATTATCGTACTTGGCCATCGCGTTCCGCTCTTTAAGCCTATCGAGATATACCTCATCTCATGTACCTATTGTACTCCATCAACGAAAAAACAAGTACACCTACACCTGCCGGGTCCCGCCCCTATGGAGGCGTAGCCTATAAGACAGTGGGCCTGGTCACCAAACACTCTTCCTCTATTTTTGTTTCCATCATAACGGATGCAGTGCACCTTATGTTAACTAGTTGTTATGAAAAGATTAGAGAAATTGCGCAATGTTGAATGCTTACCGGAGGTTTGCTTACCCCTGGCATCTTCGAGGCATGTTTCAGCGACACGTCGGGCCTGTGTTGATGTTTCCTCGTCTGACGGCAGCAGACCAAGGGGCACCGTACAAGGTTTGGCTATCGAGCCGGCTTGTACAAAGGTAGGCCCTTTGTCATCAGGCATTAATGTTGGTATAGGTAATGCTGTGGAGTATGTTTCGGCGCCAGGGCCGGGGTGGCTTGGTGAACTGCAGTGGACGATTTCCTGGCGATCCTGGAGCACGCTGCTAACACTACTGCTGATGCTAATGTTGATGCTGAAATGGGTTGTTGTTCTAATAATCCCCGCCGCAGGACATTGCCGCTTTTCCCTCCTCTTGCCCGCTTCATTGATGAAGGTCAGTCGGTTGCTAATGTGGGGGGTTTCGCTGAGTCCTATTTACCTTTTTTACGGGTAAACGGGCTAACAACAGGGTGCAGGCCGGGTGTACCGTGGCTACGTAGCCAGGTAGCTTTGTTCCTGTGCCCTGGCGGGGATGAACGATGTCCCACCCGGCCGATGCTTGAGAGCGAATCGGCTTGGAGGGTGGCAGTATGGACGGTTGAGTGGTATACTGCTGCAGGATGGTTTGTAGCGGCGGCCAGTGTTATGGCTCAGCTGGCTAGTTTCCTATCCACATTGGTGTCGGGTAGTAGGGCTATGGGTCCAGCCGACATTGTAAACATGTTGCATGTTTGTGGTGTTATAGAGATCTTGACTCAGTCGCAAGCTATAACTGCGGGGAGGATTAGGATGCTATCAACGTTTGTTGTTAGGCATGTTTGGTTGGAGCACTCTCCTCTTGGGGAAGAGGATAGGTTTTCTCTCCTCACGACTCCTTTTTCCACGGAAAGTCTTTTTGGTCGTTCTGTGGAAGCGCAGGCGGTTGTTGATCTGGGTCCTACACTGCCTCACGCTGTGCAGCCAGAGGTGGGAGCACGGTCTCGTCGACGACTGTGGCGAGACCCTCGACAGGCGGCCATGTTTCACCCGCCAGTGGTGCCCTGGGCGGAGAGTCAACAGGGTTCCACAAGGCCGACAGCCTTGGCGGCCGAGGGATCTGCCATTTTGGGTGAATTCGGCTTGGATAAAACAAGACGTCGTCACTTTGCCGCGAGCAGCCCGCTCCCCGTTCAATCCTCTCTCTGTTACCCACGGAAGCGGGGCTCTGATCGTTTTCCTTTGGCTGCGGGCCGCGAACCTTCTTTGAAGCGCATGCGGCCCCATTCTTCACTTCTCATGGGGACAGGGGCTGACACCCAGTTGATGGCTGAGCCTGGGTCTGTCCGTGAGAATGTTGTGCTGTCGCGTGGCTCCTGCACCACACGTTGTGTGATGGATGAGCCTGGTGTTACAGCTGCCACTAGCTACGGTGGTCAGCAGGGGGACTCGAGGCCTCTTCTGTTGAATGCACAGCAAGGGTTACCCCGGCCTCGCCTTCGCCAGGCGGGGTATCGCGCTGATGCCTCCCACTCCCATGAGAGTGGCAGTGGTCTGCAAAGAAGAGGCGAGCGTGATTTGGGTGGTAGCAATATCACTGCAGGGCTTCGGCGTGTAGGAGCCCATGGGGTCCTCATGCCTTGCGTGTCTAGCTGCGGAACAACTCCTCAGCATGCGCTAGAGGGGTGTTCAGGGGGGTGTGTGTGTCAACCAGTTTGATGACAGCTTCTCCCGTATCAAACCGGCCCTTTCTGTCAGGGTCCCCCCTTGGGTGTGTTGCACAGCGGGAGGGACCGGGCCAACTATCTACTGTTCCTTGCGGCCCAGCGTCAGTTGACGGCGGGTGCGCTGTGGGATTATTTTCACATATGGCGACAAGAATGCCGTTTGGAGGGGTGGATAGAGAGAACGTTGAGGGAGGGGCTTGTTTTGCAGTTCGCACAACCCCACCCTCCGTTCTCAGGTTTGGTGCCGACCCTATTGTCAGGGTCAGAAGTAGGGATGGGAATCGAGAACCGGTTCCCGTTGGGAACCGGTTCCTAATTGTCCGATGCCTGTAATCGCGTGACTCCCTTGACTTCCGATTCCCTTATTGATACCACGTGTTTCCGTCCGACGTCACGTATGACGTAACGCCGCACGCGAGTTTGTTTTGGAACGGAGCGATCATGGCTGCAAGAAAAAGACGTTCCAAAGCATGGCTTCACTTTACCAAAGTAGATGAAAACAGCGCAAGTTGCAGCATTTGCAAAACGACCATTTCACATAAGGGGGGAAATACAAGTAACATGCTAAAGCATTTATCAACACGGCATGCCCTTAACGTGCTGGAAGAATGTCGTGTTTTTGATGTCCTGCGGACGAGTGCTGCTGCTGCATCTACCTCCGTTACCGAAGGTACAATGCATTATTATTATAATAACGTTAGCGTCATGCATGCAAACAAAACCTAAATGAAAAACGAATGCTTTCATCATCATCATCACTGTATAAATATTCTCCGATTTCAGATGATGACAATCAGAGTGTATCTAGTGCGGCCAGTGGTTCTCGCGAACCTCAGGAAACCCCTTTCACTTTGGCACAGCGGGGTAAACTCACGCAAGAAAAAGTGAACGAGTTACACCGGGCTGTCACAACATTTGTGGTGAAAGGTTTGCACCCTTATTCCACGGTAGAAGCATCAGAATTTCGGTAGGTGAATTGCTTTCTTAGATGTTACTTGTTATGTCATGTCAGCCTCCGTGTGTGTGTGTGTGTGTGTATCTGTGGCTGTTTGCCTACGTTTTTGAGACAACAAGTCAATTGTGAATATGTTCGGGTGATGCTGTAGCATACACGCTGTGAGGCCTGAGTTGATCCGTGAAGAGTTTCTAATTTAATTTAATTTAGGCAGGCAACTCATGTGTTAGTTGTTTTTACTTTTAACGTTTATTTATACAGGTAGGTAAGTTATTGATAACGAATTCTCTTTTGCAACAACGACCTGTTCAATAGATTCAATTAGTTTAAGAGAATCTCAAATAAATTATTTTATTTACAGTAAGTGTGTAGTTAAAAAAAAGTACAGTTTTTGTATTTTTCTGACATGGGGGGCTCAACAATAAAAGGACAATCAGAAATGTCAAGTTGCATGTTGTTATTCTACCAGCTTAGTTCTGTTGCATTCCCACAATGTTCTGTAGGGAGATGACAAAGGCTCTCAACCCCAAATATAACCCCCCATCCAGAGAGAGTTTAACCAACCGCCTGATCCCTGCATGGTATAATGTTGAGAAGGGCAATTTGATTTTGGAGCTAAAGGATGTCATGAAGACAGCCATCACGGCTGATGGATGGACAAGCTTTAGTCAGGACCACTACCTCACAGTAACAGTGCATTACGTAAAGGAAGGCAAGATAAAGGAGAAGGTCCTCAAAACAAAAGCGGTGTACCAAGCACAGACAGGGACAGTTGTGGCTGAGGAGATTGACGGGATCCTGGAGGAGTTTGGAGTTAGAGAGAAGGTTGTGGCAGCCACCGTGGATAACGCATCCAACATGGATGTAGCAGTCAAAAGGCTAAACATCATCAAGTTGGGATGTTTCGCCCACACACTGAACCTAGGAGCACAGAAGCTCTATACTTGCACTGCAGTTTCCAAATGGGCGGCAAGGATCCGTGCCGTGGTTGTATGGATGAAGAGATCCCACATGGCCAAAATTGTCCTCAAGGAGAAGCAGCAACTCCTCAGTAAGAATACATTTCAGTACTTTACTTTTAGATTATAGCCAACATGCATTGATACGTTAACACTGACATGATGATAAATGAACAGATGGTACATGAATACAAATAACAAATTAATGGTAATATAATATTGTTTATTGTTATAATAAGTTAACACATGATGATAAATGAACGGATGGTGATCAATACAAATAAATGAATGGTAAATGGTAATATAATATTGTTTATTGTTATATAACTGATGATGTGCTAATATAGATGTGTGTTGGCCTTTCAGACCTGCCCCAGCACATGCTCATCTTGGATGTGAAGACACGGTGGAATTCTCTCTTTTTAATGATTGAGAGATTCTTCAAGCAGTTCCCCGCCATCCAAGCTGCAGCTATGGACCCACGGCTAAGAAAGTCGATGGAGAAGGACAGGTAAGGGGGCGGGAGATTATGTGAATAATTCAATATGGCTCATTTAAAACTGGGTGGATTAGTAAAGTCATCAGAAGGATTGTTTTAGTTTGTTTAAGCAATATAATTATTTATATTGCAGACTGAACAAAATGGACAATGAGGACTTCAGGAAGGCAGAGGAGTTTGTGCAGCTGATGCGTGTGCTGTACACGTCCACACTCTGTGTCTCCAGTGACAAAAGTCCAACCTGTGGCCAGATTCTTCCCATCCTCCAGAAGTTGCAGGACCATTTTACAGTCCAGGTGGAGGACTCCACATTCGTGAGGAGCATCAAGGAGTTGGTTTGGACCGATCTCTCCAAACGCTACAAGGTACAGTGACTGACATTTATTCATTCATCACGAATATGACGAATAATCACAGATACTAAAGGATATTCACATTCAGTCACATTTTCCCCCCTAATTTTGTGTTATACATGTCCTCCATTTTAAACTTAAGGATGCCGATGTCCAGACCTTCCTGGAGGAGTCCACATGAGTGATGGAACCCAGGTTTAAATCTAAAATGGATAAGGATGCCATCTGGGACAGGGTGAGGGAAGCAGCAGTGGCAGCAAATACGACAGAGGCAGCCGCAGTCACAGAAGAGGTATTTGAATTTGACAATCCCTTTGATTGTAGCACATTTCTATTGTGGTACCTTTCCCCTCTGGGCTCTGGCTCTGTGGTACTTAAATGGTGAATTTCTTATCAAGCTATCAGAGCAAGTTTCAAGTTTCTTTAATAGTTGTCATACAGAAGTACAGAATACTTTCATACAAAATGCTTCTTACTGTTACGCTCCAGAGACTGTGCTAGACAAGATAGTATCAAATAACATAGTATAGCATGTAATTTAGAAGAAGAAAATGAGGTCACAGTGTTCGGTATAGACATATGTACAATGTTCTGAGTTACCATATAATATACAATACTATGCAGTGTACTAATGTACAGTACTATATAGTGCAAAGCAGAAATGGGATGAGGTACAATTTAGGTACAATTTACAGTAAGGTGTACGAGTTGTAGTGCAATCCTTCATCAATAAATATAAAGTGTGGGGAGTGGGTGCTACAGTGTGTTTGTTTAAAGTGGGTGTGTGCTATAAAGTGTGTGGAGTGGGTGCTACAGTGTGTTTGTTTAAAGTGAGTGTGTGCGTGTGGATGTGTGTGCTATGTGCGTTTGGTGGTTGTTGTTGTGTAGTGTTCATTGTTCGTTTAGCAGCCTGATGGCCTGGGGATAGAAGCTTCTTCTGAGTCTTTCTGTGCTCGCCTTGAGACTCCGGTATCGCTTGCCTGACCGCAGCAGTTCAAAGAGGCAGTTGTTCGGGTGACTGGAGTCTTTAATGATTCTCTTAGCCTTGCCCTTGCAACGCTTGTTGTAAATGTTCTGGAGGGTGGGGAGCCCCTGTAGTAACTTCCTAGCTTAATCTATCTATCTACCTACTGCTCTGCGTTGTGTTAAACCTTAAAAAGCTCTTGAAGTACTAAATCTACAAATGCAGATAACCATGTAATGGTTTCTGCTCGTTACCAACAGAGAACACGGCGCGGCGGTTGAAGAAAGCGAGTTCCGAGCAGTTTGAAGAGAATCCGTGTTTAATAAAAAGGATTTCAATCAATACAAATCAAAGATTTGAAAGAACAATTGCAATAAAACCTGATGGAAGACCCTCACTATGCCGAGGTTCATCAGACTTTAGGCTAAATATTCAATATCTATGGACATCTCTCGTCTCGGCTTCTTCAGATGGTATTTTGGAATTTGCCGTCTCTCTGCTGTATCTTCTCGTCGGTCGGGTTTTCCTTGAGTCAAAGGGAGTGTGTAGAATGAGCTGTGTCCTTGTCTTGTTCGTGGGATTGTGTGTCTCATCTCTCCGTGGAGCCGGCCATATTCAAATCTAGACTCCGCCCCTAATTTTACGACAAGTGGGCGTATCCGTCTAATTCGTACCGAGCTTTCTAATTGGAGAAACACTCGCTTTGGTTCTCAATAGGCTAATCCACTACAGTGACGTCCGAACTGAATTTATTAGTGGGCAAAAGAGGGGGGCTGAAGGCAAAAGGGGAACTATTTGATCTATTCTTGTAGACCAAATGTCTGGCTCCTAAGGCCGTTTGAGTATATCCTGTGTATTCAACCTCACAGACCAGGGCCCTCATTCATCAACGTGTTCTACGCACAGATCTGTGCTTACCCTGTGCGTACGATCATTTCTAAGCAAAGAGTGGGATTCATCAATTTCGATTTGAACTTGACTTCGTGCTTACATCTACGCACAGTTCAGACCTGGCGTACCTAGCGCCCAGTGGTAGAATATATTATTACAACAAGGAAATGAGCTTCTGTGCATAATAACACTGGCACGTTCTGTACGAACCGTAGTTAATTATAGTTCATTGTAAAATAGCAACAGTAGTGTAATTATGGTCAAAACCCTATAAATAGCATTTGGAATAATAGATCTTTCTCTCAGAATGAATGCAGCGTGGTTTATATAGCGTTATCGGAATATACGGGGTGTAGGCTACTGACTGACTGCGCTCCGCGTAGCTTGATTGATTGATTGATTGAAAAGTTTATTAACAGATTGCAGAATGGGTACAGTACAGTACAGCTCAGTACATACAATTGTTAATTGGGGATGCAGACCAACTTTCGTCTTGTTTACATCAGGGTCCCCCATTTTCAATTCATCATAAATCATAAAGCTCAACTCGTTATTATTCTGCGCAGACCGCAGAAACACGGGAACGTTTTGATTATATTTAAAAGGCTTTACGTTAAACGAAACAAGTGGAACTTCGAAGCTGTAAGCAGAATACAAGTCATATGAATATAGTGTTCTTCCCCCTTTTTACTGTATAAGAAAGAATAGAAAACGCATTGCAATGACACTATAGTGGACAGACTATGTATATGATGGGATTCAAGTTCGCGTTTTTGTTGCTCATAGGCATGCTGTCAGAGTATGATATCTTAATCAAACATTCTAGAACATTTGTCGTCACAGATCATGTCCTAATAGAACATAGGCTATGGCATGGATCGTGATATTGTGTGGACTGTTATTATTACTGTACACCGGTACCACCCATTGTGACAACAGCCTTGTGAGTCCCGCACACAAACATGATGGAATTCAAGTTCATGTATTGAAAGGCAGGCTATCATACATGCAGTGAGATTCATTGTTCTTGTATATGCTCTCGTATTATATTGTTTATATAGGCTACCCAATACTGACATCAAAATAGATTGTAGTATGCCTCTAGAAATCATATGCAGCAGGTAGAAAATTGACGGGAGATCCATCGCGATTTGGAATAAAATTGAGGAGAACTTTAATCCCTGGGGTATTAATCAAACAACACGGGAAAAGGCAGTCATATTCCAGCGCGGTCTTTATTAGCCGACAACAAAATAGATGCCTCTAAAAATCATATAGCCAATCGAACACAACTAATAAAGGCATTCATATTACAGCACGGTTATAATGACACACAACCAACGCCAAACAGTGGTCAACGAACGGTCTTTATTAGTATTTTGAGCTGTCCAGGCAGAATTGCAGCAATGGTCTTAGGGAGCCGTTGATATCTGACATCACCGTTTACGAGTCCGCCTTTTATTTATCCCACAATACGCGATAGTGTCTTCTTGGTTCGACAGCAGTGAACAATCTTCGTGGAGTTTCTCAGGGTTCCGCTCGGGTCCGTCCATTATTTCACATCCCATGGGGGGTGTTTCCTCATTTTCATGACCATATATGGATAATCATGCACGAGCATTGACGGTAGAACAAAGTGGTATTCATCAACACGGAGGACCATAGAGCCTGCGTACGCACGTGTGATGAATGCCGACTTCCCTGTGCGTACGCTAGTTCTACATTCCGTGCTTACGTGTGGAAGTAGGTCAAGTTCTACGTCCACGTTGATGAATGAGGGCCCAGATGTCTCCTGGAGGTTCTTTGATCTTAAAACTGTAAAACCACGCAGCTGCTGATTTCACCACCTTCTCAGGAGATGAAACAGCCACTGTCTCTGGTTAAATTAGCTTGCTGCTTATCTCATCCCCCCCACGAGGAGATTGAGACAGCCAGCTGGTTCTCTGATTGATTTGTCTGCATTTTCTAATCTTGTGTTGTGCATTTATGTGGTGTATATTACCTTTCCCATTTTCGCCATTCTGTGCAGTGCTGGTACATTTTACACAGATTGGTTGACAAAACTACCACACCCCCCTCCAATTGTGCGTTCGGCTGAATGTGTCACTCTTTGTAGTCTGCTTCGGTCTTGTGCAGTGCTATTCCCAAACCAGGAGGTGATGTTGCCGGTCAAGATGCTCTCTATTGTACATGAGTAGAAGTTCTTAAGGATCTTCTGACTGACTTGGAACTTCCTTAGGCGCCTGAGGAAGTAGAGGCGTTGTCGTGCCTTCTTCACAACACTGTCAATGTGTGTGGTCCATGTCAAGTCCTCGGATATGTAGGCTCCGAGGTACTTAAAGCTGTTGACTCTCTCAACAGCAAGAGACACAGACACACAATGATGATGAGGAAGAAGAGGAGGAGAGGGAAGAAGAAGAAGAAAACTATGTAAGCTTAGCTCATTGTGATGATCATAGATGGCATGGATTAAAATATTAAACTTCAAACTAAATCATTTGGTTATGGTCCATTTAATTTCAGACTCCCCCCGTAAAGCAATATAAGACAGCCTTGGCGGAACTGTTTGCAGAGGAGGACAGAGAGCTGCAGACGACAGTCCAACAGCACACCCTGTCCATCGCAGAGAGAGTGGATCAAGAAGTCCAGGTGTACAAATGCCTGGCTTCCATCCCCATATCCGGTGACGCTGCTCTCTGGTGGTGGCAAAAGAGAGACACTCTGCCCCTGCTGTCAAATTTGGCCCAAACTTATCTGTGTGTTCAGGCGTCTTCCACCCCGTCTGAGAGGGTGTTCTCCACGGCTGGAGACACCATTAGCCCAGAAAGATCACGAATCCTCCCCGAGAAAGCGGACATGCTTATTTTTTTGCAGAAGAATTGTTAATTTTATTTGCCAGTTTTATTTTTGGTTCCATCTTATTCCCCCCCTTTTTTTTAAAAAAAAGGAGCACTGTGATTTAACATGTTCAAATGTTATTACCTATTTTTTTGTTTTGTTCTTATGTTATTTAAAATGTTGTGTGGTTTACTGTATATGCTGTATGTTCTGTTCAGAGATTAAGAAATACAAGTAAGTGTTTTATTTTGGTTCCATTTTATACCTGCACTGTAATTGCACTGTAATTTAACATGTTCAAATGTTATTACCTATTTTTTTGTTTTGTTCTTATGTTATTTAAAATGTTGTGTGGTTTACTGTATATGCTGTATGTTCTGTTCAGAGATTAAGAAATACAAGTAAGTGTTTTATTTTGGTTCCATTTTATACCTGCACTGTAATTGCACGGTAATTTAACATGTTCAAATGTTATTACCTATTTTTTTTATTTATAGATTATTTAAGAAATAAAAGTAAGTTACACTAATAAACCTGTATGTACTTTTTCTTTTTTCACCCAACACAAGTTACCAGGTATCGATAAGGGAATCGATAAAGAATCGTATCGATAAGCAGTATCGATAATGGAATCGTATCGATAAAATCCTATCAATTCCCATCCCTAGTCAGAAGCAGTGACAGCCCTGGCCGACGAGATCCAATCTCTGTTGGTGAAGCAGGCCGTCGTCGTGGTTCCGAGAGAGGACGCGATGTCAGGCGTCTACTCCCGTTATTTTCTGGTACCCAAGAAAACAGGGGGCGTCAGACCTATACTGGATCTGTCCGCGTTCAATCGGTTGATTGTAGCGAGACCATTCAGAATGTTGACCGTCAAACTCATTCTGCTTGCTGTCAGGAGGGGAGACTGGTTCACCTCCATAGACCTGAAGGATGCGTATTTTCACGTCCCGATTTTCCCTCCTCACAGGCAGTTCCTACGGTTCCTGTTTCAGGGCGTAGCGTACGAGTACCAAAGGTTGCCGTTCGGCTATTCTCTGGCTCGCCGCACATTCGCCAAGTGCGTGGCGACTGCGCTGGAGCCTCTACGTCGTCGGGGGATACGGGTTCTATTCTATCTCGACGACATTCTACTCCTCAGTCGTTCGGAGGAGGTTGCCAGGTCTCATACCAGGCTGGTGGTGGAATTCCTCACCAGCCTGGGTTTTGCTGTGAATTGGAAGAAGAGTACGCCTCTTCCCAGTCAACAGGTGGAGTACTTGGGCTTGACGTTGAGTTCGAGGCCCATAATTGTAACCCTCTCGGAGCAGCGCCGGGTGTCTATTCTTCGCGCGCTCGGGGTTTCCGTCTGGGAGGGACGGTCACGGCGCTGCAAGTGATGCGTCTGCTCGATATGATGGCATCTGCTCACACGGTGGTTCCTCTTGGCCTCCTCTTCATGAGGAGGATACAGAGGTGGTTTTTCTCTATGAGAATAGATCCGGTGAGGGACAAATGGAAACGGTTGACGGTTCCTTTGTCGATATGGGGAGATCTCTCCCATTGGAAGAGGCTGGGTATCCTCACCATTGGGGTCCCCATGGGCAGCAGGCGCTCACACGTCACGGTCTTCACCGATGCCTCTCTCACGGGTTGGGGAGGGACGTGTCGGACCCACGCAGTGGGGGGCAGCTGGACTGAGGTTCATGCTGGCCCATCTACCCCGCACATCAATGTGTTGGAATTGAAGGCGGTCCTCCTGGTCCTCAAACGGTTCGACCACCTGGTGGTAGGCGAGCACGTTTTGGTCAGGACAGACAGTATGACGGCAGCGGCGTATATCAATAGGCAGGGTGGGACTCGTTCCATCCGCCTGCTCCGGGTGTACAAAATGCCTGGCTTCCATCCCCATATCCGGTGACGCTGCTCTCTGGTGGTGGCAAAAGAGAGACACTCTGCCCCTGCTGTCAAATTTGGCCCAAACTTATCTGTGTGTTCAGGCGTCTTCCACCCCGTCTGAGAGGGTGTTCTCCACGGCTGGAGACACCATTAGCCCAGAAAGATCACGAATCCTCCCCGAGAAAGCGGACATGCTTATTTTTTTGCAGAAGAATTGTTAATTTTATTTGCCAGTTTTATTTTTGGTTCCATATTATTCCCCCCTTTTTTTTAAAAAAAGGAGCACTGTGATTTAACATGTTCAAATGTTATTACCTAAAAGCGTACTGTATTAGCTGGACTGAGGTTCATGCTGGCCCATCTACCCCCATCTACCCCGCACATCAATGTGTTGGAATTGAAGGCGGTCCTCCTGGTCCTCAAACGGTTCGACCACCTGGTGGTAGGCGAGCACGTTTTGGTCAGGACAGACAGTATGACGGCAGCGGCGTATATCAATAGGCAGGGTGGGACTCGTTCCATCCGCCTGCTCCGGGCGGCGGTCGAACTTTGGCTATGGGCATCTCGCAGGCTGCGCAGTCTGAGGGCGCTCCAGATTCCTGGCGCAGAGAATATGGGCGCGGATATGATGTCTCAGGGCGGTCCTCGTTACGACGAGTGGGAACTCCGCCCCGACATAGTCAGACAGGTCTGGGATCGGTTCGGGGAGGCCTCGGTAGATCTGTTTGCGAGCCGATGCTCTCACAAGTGCCCCTTGTGGTTCTCGGTCAGTCGAGCAGATCATCCCCCCTTGGGGGTGGATGCCTTCTCGACCTTTCCATGGCCGCCCAGTCTTCTGTACGCTTTTCCTCCTGTACAGCTGTTGGGTCAGCTGTTGGAGCGGATACGGAGGGAGCGCAGGACGGTGATCCTGGTCGCTCCGGACCGGGGCACGGCAGTGTGGTTCCCGGTCTTGATCCAGCTTCTGGTCGCTCCTCCTTGGGTTATTCCTTGGTCGGCGACGGCCCTCTCACAGCACAACGGGTCACTGTTCCAGTACCCGATGTTGGGCCAACGCCTGTTGGTGTGGCTGGTGGGAGGGTGAGTCTGGAGAGGATGGACCCTTCTGTGGTTGATACCATCCGGAATGAACATACTCCCTCCACTGTCACGCTTTTTACGCGGGCAGATGGCGTATGTTCCAAGAGTGGTGTAAGGCGGGGGGCCAGGACCCAGTCTCCTGCCCCCTGGATGCTGTCCTGGGTTATCTCCAGTCTCTCCTTGGTAGACTGTCGGCTTCGACGGTGAGGGTATATGCGGCAGCTATATCCTCCTATCATGAGGGGTTTGAGGGGAATGTCTTGTTCAGCCACCCTCTTGTGAAGCGTTTCCTGCTTGGCGCTCGACGCGTTAAGCCGGTGCAACGCTCTTTGGCTCCGACTTGGGATCTTCAATTGGTCCTCGGTCGGTTGTCCTTGGCCCCGTTTGAGCCGCTCGAGCAGGCGCCGTTGGGACAGCTGTCTTTCAAGACTGCGTTCCTGCTGGCTGTCACCTCCGCTAAACGCGTGAGTGAGCTCTGTGCTCTTTCGGTATGTCCAGAGTGCCTGTCTTTTCGGGCCGATTGCGGTGCCACTCTGCGACCTAATCCTGCTTTCATGCCTAAGAATATCCGGAGTTCCTTCCGCTCCCGGGATATTGTGGTTCAGGCGTTTCGTCCTCCTCCTCACAATAGTGAGTTAGATGCAAGCCTTCACCTGTCATGTCCGGTTCGTGCTTTGGGAATTTACCTCAGCCGTACTCAGGACTTCAGGGTTACCGATCAGCTTTTTGTCTGTCACGGTGGTTCTCGTGCCGGTAAGGCACTGTCGAAACAGCGCCTGTCCCATTGGTTGTGCGAGGGCATTGCCCTCTGCTACACGTTGGCTGGGCAGGATCCCCCTGGGGGCGTCAGAGCGCACTCCACTCGTGGGGTGGCTGCCTCTGCCGCTCTCCTGGGTGGGGCCTCGGTGGAGGACATCTGTGCTGCAGCTTCATGGTCCTCCCCGGGCCCCTTTGTAAGGTTTTACCTCATGGACATGACCGGGGGTTCTGTCTCCCAGGCGGTTCTGGGGTCTGTGGCCTTTCCTGCTTCCCGTCCTTTGGTAGGGTAGCAGGAGTGTGTGGGTAGGGGCCACAGTGTGTTAGGTCACACGTGGTTCCGCCTGTGCTGTGTGTTCAAGGGGTTCTAGTTCCCTCTTGCTCGCACTCAGGTGGAGTTGACTGCGCCCCCCCTTCATTAGGAAGGATGGGGTGACGGGGCTCCCCAAACCCCTTGATGTGGGCTTACGGGTCCTCAGGGGGTGCATCTGTCGGGCCTCGCGTCCGCTCTAACCCATATCTCAATAGGCTTAAAGAGCGGGACGCGATGGCCAAGTACGATAATATAACGTAAGGTTATGTATATAACCTAGTTATATGAGTACTGGCTAAGCGTCCCGCTATTAAGCGGCCCTGAGTTCCCTTTTGAGGGATCTTTTACTGGAAACGGGATTTTTGGCGAGGAAGAGTGTTTGGTGACCAGGCCCACTGTCTTATAGGCTACGCCTCCATAGGGGCGGGACCCGGCAGGTGTAGGTGTACTTGTTTTTTCGTTGATGGAGTACAATAGGTACATGAGATGATGTATATCTCGATAGGCTTAAAGAGCGGGACGCTTAGCCAGTACTCATATAACTAGGTTATATACATAACCTTACGTTTTGAGTACTTGATTAGAAATATAAAACAATGCATTTTTTTGAAAAAAAACTTACAGATGTCTTCAATAGACTCACAGGAATTAACTCAAACCTATTGTCAAGTTTGTTCTTATTTTCCCCACTTGAAGGGCTCAGGCAATGTGATCAAGGATGGATATAACTCTGTGACTTCTTTGACCCTGTGTCGCTGACCCTACCAAAGTCCACAACAAGGCCATTTAACTCATCAATGAGATTCCTCTCCTCGAGCAGGTGAATCGTAAGAGCCATCCTGTTGGTCCTCTTACTGAAAGCAGTCTGCGCGACCGAGCGCTTTCCCTTTAGGGATTCCAGCACAGCTGAATCCATCCTCCTTTCTTAGAGCTGCCCAAGGTTTCTTCCGACACTGGCAGGGGGCCTGTTGGACCTTTCCCTCCCTCCGTGGCGCTCCTTTTCCAGGCAACACTCTTCGGGGCAGATTCAGCTGGACGCTTGGGCCCGTGGTTTATAACTGTCAAGTTTGTTCTTATTATCTCCACTTGAAGGGCTCAGGCAACGTGATCAAGGATTTATCAACATAAATACATAGGCTATAATAATACCATACATTATATTATCAATTCATTCAAATAAACAATTACCAAATGCATTTTCATTAAGAACATTCATTCAGCATTTACCAATACATTTGACATTTTGTATTATTCTTATATATATATATATATATATATATATATATATATATATATATATATATATATATATATATACCATATAACCTATATATTTATATATATACCGCATACCATATAACCTATATTATATATATAGTATTTACGTATTTATTTATTACACCAATCAATATTGTTCTTTAAACTTAACCATGTCATGAATGTCATGCATCAAAATGTTCAAACAATATATTCAAACTGTTGTAATGCCAAACATTACAGCCTACAGAAACACCATTTCCCAGGGTGCACTGAGGCCGCATGTCAAACATTCATGTTGAGCAGAGCTAACATGCTACAAACAATTCATGTTGAGCAGAGCTAACATGCTACAAACATTCATGTTGAGCAGAGCTAACATGCTACAAAAATTCATGTTGAGCAGAGCTAACATGCTACAAACATATGTTGAGCAGAGCTAACATGCTACAAACATTTCATGTTGAGCAGAGCTAACATGCTAGTTAATATGCTAGGGAGCTAACAGCTAACACAAGCAAAGCACATGAACAGAGCAAGCAGAGCACATAATCATAAAGCAAGCAGGGCACATGCACATTAAGCAAGCAGGGAAGGTAAATGTAAACATACCATTGGGTCATCACGTTCCTGGTCTGATTGCAGCTAACTCACTGAGCACAATGAGCTGACTCCATGATTGACTGAATGAGCTAACATGCTACAAACATTCATGTTGAGCAGAGCTAACATGCTACAAACATTCATGTTGAGCAGAGCTAACATGCTACAAACATATGTTGAGCAGAGCTAACATGCTACAAACATTTCATGTTGAGCAGAGCTAACATGCTAGTTAATATACTAGGGAGCTAACAGCTAACACAAGCAAAGCACATGAACAGAGCAAGCAGAGCACATAATCATAAAGCAAGCAGGGCACATGCACATTAAGCAAGCAGGGAAGGTAAATGTAAACATACCATTGGGTCATCACGTTCCTGGTCTGATTGCAGCTAACTCACTGAGCACAATGAGCTGACTCCATGATTGACTGAATGAGCTGGGGTTTTAATGCAAGTCCTCTGGGCTGCCCCCATAGATGCCAGATGGTAAACCAGTCAAGCCCTCCCATGCTGCCCGCATAGATGCCTGATGTAAATTATTCTCTTTTTACCCCTAAAGTTCATTTAATTTCTTGCAAGGAGTATATTTGATCATTTAGGGGACATTTAAATTGTACCATTTGTTTTGGATAAATAATATATGTAATTTTGAGTCAATAAAATACATTTGGCTCTCTTTTCTCCTAAAGAGTTCGACACCTCCCACTTAAGTTCCTGATCGCTTGGCTTGATCAGAAACTTACTTCACATCAGAGATTGACCCCTCCTAACGACACCCTTTTTTTTTCTTTTTTATATATATTTTTTAATGTCTTTATTTAAAAAAAAAATTACGAGCGTGTATAGACGAGCAAGCATAGTCCAAAGTCAGCTACGTCTCTTGGCAGGTGTGTGTGGTGCCAAGATCGATGGGGCATGGGGTATGAATGCTCTTAGTCTTCATGTATGTGCGGAGTGTGGGGTATGGTGCATGGCGCATGGCGTCCACCAACCAGCCGAGAGGGGGGGGGGGGGGGGGGGGGGGGTAGGGATGGTGACCAGATCCAGGGGCTTGGGCGATGAACTGGGCGAGGGGTGTGGGCAGGAAACTGCATCAGGGTGGCTCGAGCAGATGAGTTTGGTCCTCCACAGGGAGGAGGACCACCAATCTTCTTACGTCTCTCATGATGACGGTCGTGGGCAGTGGAGAGCTCCTCTTCTTCTGCCCACCTGCAGGGGAGACGATGAGGCCGGCACATGTCTTGATATCAGCGTCCCTGACGATCCCTTTTCTGTCTGGGTATACTGACAAGATTCTTCCCAGACGGAACTTGCCTCTCAGCACATTCTGGTCGGCGATCCAGACAAGATCACCGACCTTGACGTTCCGCTCTGTCCGATGCCATTTGTTGCGGACAAACAGATTTGGGCCAGCTAGCTCACTCCACTTTGCCCAGAATCTGTCCACCCCGATTTGAATCGCTCTCAGTCGGCGCCAGGGAGGGGTGCACAGGTCGAGTCCACTTGTATCACCTACAACGGAGGCACGGCCCAGGATGAGGGAGTTAGGCGTTAAATACTATACTACATCCTCTTGGCTTTGGGCTCTAGCGTCAATAGGGCGTTGATTTGTCAGGTTGGCCGCCTGGTAGACCAGGGTTTGAAGTTCTACCCACGTGAGAGCCTCTGTTGCGTCTCTGAGGTTGGTGAGCGCTCTTTTCAAAAGCTTCACTGCAGCCTCCGCTGCCCCATTCCGATGGAGAGCATCTGCAGGGTGGAACTTCCACTCCCATTCGGTCCCATTCTTGGCCGCCATGTCTTCCATAGATGCAGTCTCAAGTGTTTGTACAGTTCATGCAGAGCTGGCTTGGCGCCAATGAAGTTGGTTCCTCTATCCGACCATAGTTTCTTCGGATGCCCCCTCAGTGCCACAAAGCGGGAGTACGCTTGGAGGAAGCTTTCTGAAGATAGGTCATCAGTGAGATCTGCGTGAACAGCTCTCGAGGCCATGCAACAGTAGACAATGCCCCAGACCTTCTGCTTCGTCCGCTTCTTCACAGCGTCCCTCACTTCAAAGGGGCCGAACAGGTCCAGAGTTGTGTACTCAAATGGGTTGGCTCTTTGAGTGCGCTCATGAGGGAGGTCGGCCATCACTTGTTGGCACATCTTGGCCTTTCGCTTTCGACAGGTAAGGCAGTCATTCAATACTTTCTTGACTACTCTTCGTCCGTGCATAATCCAAGCTTTCCTCCTTGTGCGTAGCAGAGTGGACGCGACACCTTCATGATTTTCTTCATGCGCTTCTCTGACCAGTAGGGCGGCCAGCCATGACTGAGATGGGAATAGCGGCACAGCTGCTCCATCCTCAGTCCAGCACTGGACTCTTCCTCCGCAGAGTAGGAGTCCTGTGCTCTCCTCCTTCTGAACCACCAAGCGATCCAGGGTTGTGTCACGGAACTCACTGTCTTGGGCCACGAGAGCCAAACCCTGAAAAGCTGCTGCTCTTTCTTTTGCAGATAACTTTGGGCCTGCCTCCCACTTTGCTGTTCCGGGAGCCTGGCCGTTGCAACCCAGCCAGGTTTCCACTGCTCGTCTGGTCCAGGCGACAATTCCGCACAACTTCGCGTCGCTCTGGCATGACAGCTGTTTGGACTGGTCTCTGGTGACCGCTGCAGAGAATGCTTTCCTCTGGAGTCCTTTGATTTGATCAGCAACAGAGGTGATTATCTCGCTGGCGGTCTTCATGGGCCAGTCTGATTCAGGTGAGGCAAGGCCGATGGGATCATATAAATCAGCGATCTGGCTTAACAGCATGCGCCGGGTGAGAGGGTTAAGTGTGCTGCTCCTGATCTCCTCCTCCCGTAGATCCAGCCCTGTTCTCATCTTCCCTCGCTTCTTTGAGAAGTTTATCGATGTCAGAACACAGAGCTTGTCTGTTTCGGGTTCGTATCCAACCCCCACCGCCTTATTCTCCTCGTCCTGCATCTGGTTGGGGAGAATCAGGGTTCTGGGCAAGGTCAGTGGAGTCATATTGGGGTCAGTGGAGTCCTCACTCCTCCTACTTTGACCTATCCAGACCCACGGTTTGAGGGAGAAGCCGCCAGCTCTCAGGATCTTTTCCACTCCTTTGGTCGTCTCAATCAGAGGAGTGTTGCTGTGTTTGTCTGCCAGCACATAGGTGAGGCAGTCCTTTATTTTCTCAAGGTCCCTTTCTTCTCCAAGGGTCATCTCTTTGCCTCCTGGGGGACACTTGCTGCACTTGCAGCTCCCGCACTTCGGATCACAAGCCGCTCCGATGCTGTCCCACTTGAACCACTCAAACAACTCCTTGTTGGTGGCAGTGGTGTTGCTGAGGACCACGTCCTTTGTTGCTAGGTCTTCAGTCAGGCCTCTTGAGTCCACAAGGACCTCCTTGTCCTTCCTTGAGGATGTTCTCATGGATCTTGCGAAGTGAGTGTCGGACTGGTGCATGGTTAGATCGACCATTTCAAAGAGGTCAGGGTGTGTTCCCCCGACAGTCTTCCCCAATGGTCCATCCCAGAAGACTAGATTTCCCTGCATTTTGACTGGCTGTGGGACCAATCGACCTTCCCTGTGGCTAATCAGGAGGTTGATACTTTCAGGATGGACCAGGTCCTCCGTGGCGACATCAGGAAAGATTTTCCGCAGCTGTTGCGGAGTGACAGACTGGCTTATCTCTGCGATGCTCTCCAGGCCATAGCAGAGCAGTTTGTGTTCTGCCACGGTCCCCTTGGAGGTTTTCACCCTCAGCCGTAGGGTATACCGCTTGATTGTCACTGTCTTTTCCATCCCTCCAATACCGTGGACAATCAGCTTGATGTTTACACCAGACAGTCCGAGGCGTTTGGCCGCATCGTTCGCGATGTAATTGGTATCCGATGCGAGGTCGATGAGGGCACCAATCAACTGGCCAGAATTTGTTGTTACTTCCAGCAACATCATAACCACTGGGTATTCCTGTTCAACGCCAGTATTGGTGCACATTGTAGTCGAGGCTCTGTTAGAAAATGCCTTTCTGACCTCTGCCCTTATGTTTTCCGGGACTTTAGAAAGGGCCTCTTCTTGGATGCTGGTCAGGCCTTTCTTCTCCACCTTTGAGCCACCTTGCCCCTCACAGCCGCTCTCCTTCCTCTGAGTAGTGGGCCTTGGGCAGAGCAGGTAGTTGTGTGGCGGTTCCTCTTTCCTACAGCCTGATTTGCTGCAGAGGAACCCTTGGTTACAACGGCCATCTCTTGGGTGGATGCTCAAGCACAGATAGCAAGTGCCATGAGCCCTTAGATGAGCCTTTTTCTTTGCCAGGTCCAACTCTTTGAAGGTTCTGCATGCAAAGAGCTTGCCAGGGTGCGCCTCATCGCTGCAGCAGGTGCAGGAGCTTAACTGCTGCTTTGTCTGAGGGCCTCTTTGGCCTGAAGTGGCTCTGGAAAAGGATCTTCTCACTCCCTTATCCGGTTTGTCATCCAGGCTTTTCTCCAAGGAGTTCTTCTCTCCAGGACTTGCTTCTAGCTGGTCAAGCTCCTCCAGGATTGCCTCCTGCTTTTTTAGGAATTGAAGCAAGCACTCAAAGTGGTCCTGGGGAACAAACCCGTTGGCGGGCTCATGTTTGTGAGCAATCCATTCCTTCTTTAGGGAGCTAGGCAGTTTGCTTTCTAGGGACTGAGCGACCAAACGGTTCTTTATAACGTCCTCTTCTCCCAAAATCAGGAGATTATCTAGAGCCCTCTCCACTGCCTGGATCAGTTCAATAGCCTTCCTTGGGTTGTTTCCCCTCATGGGGGGTAGGCCCTGGACCTCACTTGCAATCAGCTGGACGTTCCTAGCTTTATTCCCATACCTGTTGGCAAGGCGATTAAACATGTCCTCTGCAGACTTGCAGCTAGATAGGACTAGGTCCCTTTTCACCTTCTCACTCAGGCTTGCAAGAAGGTGGAACCTTGTCACTCCAAAAAAGTCCTCTGCGGGTTCCCAAGCAGCTCGAGCTCCTCCCACTCTGCCTTCCACCGGTAATAATCGACCATGTCCCCAGACAATGTGGGGAGGCGTGCTCTCTCGAGTGGAAACTGGACTCTGGGTTGCATATAAGGAAGGACGCCTTGTGGAGCATTTGGGTACCCTAGCGGTGTGCCTGCGACATTTGGTGCAGCGCTGATCCCAGCCAGAGACTGGATACTGGCTCCAGAACTTCTTGGAAGTGGCCCCGACGGACCGAGCAGGTCTACATGACCTGCAGCGATTTCCTGCTTGACACCGGGAGGCTCACTGAGAGAGAGAGGTTGATCATCTTTACTGGATCCAGGCAGATATGGATTGGCTGGCGCTTCAGCCTTTACCCTCTCCTCTTCCTCTTCCTCCTCCTCATTCTGGCTCCAAGCAAAGCCCTTTCGTGACCTCAGGTTCATCCGCCGCCATTTCCGCTCCCAGTCACTCTGTAAGTCTCTTAGCCCGTCTTCTTGCTTTTTAAGCTCCTTTGTCTTGGTGCTGGAGACAAGACCTTCCCAAGCAGCCATTTTCTGCCCGAACCTGTGGATCTTCTCACCCAGGCTCTCCCTCTGCACATCAAAGTCCTCCGCTAGTAACTCCTTCAAATCCAGCGCTTCTAATTCAGCCCACTTCTTTTCCGCTTTCTCTGCATCCACTTTGATGTCATCTTCAGCAAATCTGGACCATAGTGCTTCTTTAGTGAGTGTAAGCACTTCTTCATATCGGGTTGAGCACTTTGTTGTTTTTGCTTTTATGCTCTCGACTTCTTCTTTCACCTGGGTATCGTCGTTTTCTTCTGCCTTCATTTCGAGAGCATCGATGTATTCAGCCCCTGTGTCGCTGACCCTACCAAAGTCCACAACAAGGCCATTTAACTCATCAATGAGATTCCTCTCCTCGAGCAGGTGAATCGTAAGAGCCATCCTGTTGGTCCTCTTACTGAAAGCAGTCTGCGCGACCGAGCGCTTTCCCTTTAGGGATTCCAGCACAGCTGAATCCATCCTCCTTTCTTAGAGCTGCCCAAGGTTTCTTCCGACACTGGCAGGGGGCCTGTTGGACCTTTCCCTCCCTCCGTGGCGCTCCTTTTCCGGGCAACACTCTTCGGGGCAGATTCAGCTGGACGCTTGGGCCCGTGGTTTATAACTGTCAAGTTTGTTCTTATTTTCTCCACTTGAAGGGCTCAGGCAACGTGATCAAGGATGGATATAACTCTGTGACTTCTTTGACCTTTGTTTGTCATTTATTTGGTTGACAAATGATGATGCTGGTCACAATAGCAGTCACAATAGCAGTCACAATAGCAGGTTATAAACCTGAAAGGGTATGAAAGGAAATGTTTCAACATCAACATAAATACATAGGCTATAATAATACCATACATTATATTATCAATTAATTCAAATAAACAATTACCAAATGCATTTTCATTAAGAACATTCATTCAGCATTTACCAATACATTTGACATTTTGTATTATTCTTATTTATTATATATATATATATATATATATATATATATACATATATATACCGGATACCATATAACCTATATTATATATATAGTATTTACGTATTTATTTATTACACCAATCAACATTGTTCTTTAAACTTAACCATATCATGAATGTCATGCATCAAAATGTTCAAACAATATATTCAAACTGTTGTAATGCCAAACATTACAGCCTACAGAAACACCATTTCCCAGGGTGCACTGAGGCCGCATGTCAAACATTCATGTTGAGCAGAGCTAACATGCTACAAACATTTCATGTTGAGCAGAGCTAACATGCTACAAACATTCATGTTGAGCAGAGCTAACATGCTATAAACATTCATGTTGAGCAGAGCTAACATGCTACAAACATATGTTGAGCAGAGCTAACATGCTACAAACATTTCATGTTGAGCAGAGCTAACATGCTAGTTAATATGCTAGGGAGCTAACAGCTAACACAAGCAAAGCACATGAACAGAGCAAGCAGAGCACATAATCATAAAGCAAGCAGGGCACATGCACATTAAGCAAACAGGGAAGGTAAATGTAAACATACCATTGGGTCATCACGTTCCTGGTCTGATTGCAGCTAACTCACTGAGCACAATGAGCTGACTCCATGATTGACTGAATGAGCTGGGGTTTTAATGCAAGTCCTCTGGGCTGCCCCCATAGATGCCAGATGGTAAACCAGTCAAGCTCTCCCATGCTGCCCGCATAGATGCCTGATGTAAATTATTCTCTTTTTACCCCTAAAGTTCATTTAATTTCAATTTACTTTGAAAATAGTTGCAAGGAGTATATTTGATCATTTAGGGGACATTTAAATTGTACCATTTGTTTTGGATAAATAATATATGTAATTTTGAGTCAATAAAATACATTTGGCTCTCTTTTCTCCTAAAGAGTTCGACACCTATGATCAGTGATGGGCAGTAGCTAGCTACTTTTGAATCAAGTAGCGGTGTCTGTAGCGCAGCTAGTTATAGAACGAAGTAGTGACGTAGCGACGAGGAAACGCTACAACGCTACTGTCGGGAGAAACAGTCTAGACTATAAAGATTTGTGAGGAGAAAAAAAAACTCCCTGTAGAAAAAACCCCACTATGATTGGTTGGTTGGTTTAGATATGAGTATGACGACTCACGATTGGGTATGGTTAGGCCAAAACATTACGGGTAGGCCAATCAGAGGCAGGATAGGGTGGGACTCCAGCTCCGCAAACCAGGAAGTGAAAATCAAAACACAAACGTACTGAATGAATTAATGCAATTTAACGGATTACATGAACCAGTCCGCGCGAAATGGCAGAGGGGTTCGATGGCATTGATGAAGATGATGATGTCAATAACAACAATGCCTCTCCATGGCCCTATCTGGGACACATTTATGAGTTTGACTGAAAAAACGGCTAAAACATATGCTGCTCTCAACTTCCCACACGTCCAGCACTAACTTGAGAACACATTCAGGTGAGCTGATGAAAATCAACTGTTCCCAAACAGCACACAAGTCAGTACACTTTTTGTCAACAGCTTTAACTAACAGATAGCTGCTATCATGATGATGTTTCACTGTAGGCAGAAAATGAACAATATTATGGGGGTGGAGAAAAGAAGAAAAGAGGGAAAAGATCACCTGCAGTGGTTCTCAACCTGTGGGACAGGACCCCCAGGGGGGGTCCCCACATGATTTTGGGGCCATGGAATGTTTTGTGAGTTACATATTTAAATACATTTGGTCATTTAGCTGACACTTTCATTCAAAGCAACTTACAAATTGTGTACAACAAGTCAGCAGGAGTGGTACATATCTAGCAGCCAAGGATAAGTAGTATTGTTTGTCAGTGTCAAGCTTGAGTGTTATACTCTGAGTACATACTGTAGTAGTATAGACATATTAGCATAGTTGGTAGTAGTATATGGTAGCATAATACTAGTAAAATGAAGTAAAACAGTTACAATTCAGATATTGAAGAAGTGTGTTTTTGGTTGATAAAGTGGGCAGGTTTCAGAAGATGCAGAGTTTAGGGATAAATAATACATAAAGATAGAATAGAAAAGAAAAAGACCATTACTGCATCAAAAGTAATCAATAAACTATACTATAAAAACTGATAAAACCAAATGGTCTCTTTCTTTTCTTTTGTAGAGGATGCACCCAGCTAAACTTGCCTTCCTGGATTTTGTACATAATACAAGTTCATGTTAAAAGGATGACACAAAAAGCCAGACCGAGGGCTTGTTTCAGTTTTATAATAAACAATCAAACTGAGATTTTTTTTTGCCTGCCTATTTGTTTGGTGGAAACTTGATCACGAAGTAAAAAAAAAAAAAAAAAAAAGTAGTGCCGATGTAGCTAGCTATTTTTGCCATGTTCTTGTAGTGTAGCTTGCTACATTTCTCTGGGGATAGCTTCCATTGTAGTTGAGCTATATTTAATCGACAGTAACTTATAGTGTAGCTTGCTACATTTTCCAAGTAGCTTGCCCATTACTGCCTATGATCACGTTTGCCGAGCATGTTTTTTGTCCGGTGAAACACAGAACTGTTATCGTTAGAAAAACACGTTTCAGATTCGGTAAAATAGACATGGAATGTACCTTACCTTAGCCAGAAAGTGTTCCAAGAAGAATAATTCCAAGTGATCGCATCGGGATTACCAGTGTATATGTCTATACAGGTTTCGATGGTCAAATATGCTGGTCGATGGTCAAATTTCTAGGCGATCAATGTGAATCTATGTCCCAGCAGGAGGAGTGGCCACTGGCCAAGCAGAAATTAAAGTTAGAGTGTGATTCAACCCAAGCCATCGCAGTTCAGACACGGACGATACCGCCACATGGTGATAGTCGATCGGCATTGCAGTTCTAATGTGTGGGGATGGTTGAAAATGATGCAGATCGCTCTGGGCAAGTCTGTAGAGCATGCAGGGATCAAAGTAAAAAGATCAAACAATCCAAAACAGACTTTTTATGTTTTTGGCATTCAACCGTCGGCGCCCAATAACAACTTTTAAAGTTTTTGGCACAGAAAGTGTTAATGTCTTACTACCTTACTGCCTTACTGTCTTACTGCATTACTACCTTACTGTCCTACTGTCTTACTGTCCTACTACCTTACTCAGGCTGTGAGAGCCTTACTGTCTTACTACCTGATTACCTTACTGTCTTACTGCCCTACTACCATACTGCCTTATTACCTTACTGTCTTACTGTCCTACTGCCTTATTACCTTACTGCCTTACTACCTTATTTACCTTACTGTCTTACTACCTTACTTTCTTACTGCCTTACCGCCTTACTGCCATACTATCATATTACCTTACTGCCTTACTACCTTACTACCTCTGCTTTTGTCACATATACATACAGAGACAGAGTGAATGAGAGACCAAGAAAGAGAGGAAGGGGGGGAGGAGCCTATCTCATCAGCCTAGAGTGGATGATTGGTGGCTAACCTTCACGCGTCCATCCTCCACTGAGCAGAGAGGTGGCAATAAGTAATACTCAGTGTCATCACACACACACATGCACACACAATAGATCTTTTTGGCACACAAACACACGCACATATACACATACATGATTGCCAAACTAGAACAGTTGCCTGTAGGGTGTCGGGTCGGTTTACCTTAGTGGCAGGATATTCTGGTTCGCTCTGCTAAACAGGGGGATCTTGGATGACAAGGTGTGCATTATCAGGACTTTAAAGGAGAATTTCGGCAATTTTTTACCTGAATCCTATAATTCTCTTGTGAGGAGGACAGGGGTGTAAAGTACTTGAGTAATTGTACTTCGTTACTGTTGACAGAGTCACCTGGGGAGCAACAATAATATGTTCATGACGACAAGGTCCTTCTTTAGCCTTTAATCGGCATGGTTTATTTCACATTGTATATGCACCATGAGACCTTCTATCTGTGAGAGGTAGATGAGGAAGAGATAGAGGGGGAGGGAACAACCCCTTATATACCCTCTTACCTGACAGCTACAATAGCTACGTCTCCTTGCGCCTATAGCGCCCTCTTGTGGAACAGTTAAGCAGTTACATGCAATCATATATAACACATAAACTCAACAGTTACAATACTTAAGTACTGTTTTGGGGGATTTGTACTTTACTCTAGTATTATTAGGTTTGTATACTTGTACTTTTACATTACATTTCAGAGAAAAAAAACATTCTTTTTACTCCTCGAGTAAAGGTCCAACCCTTTTAATTAGTATATTTGTTTCTCTGGCCGAACTAACGTTAACGTTGATATGATATGTGTGATGGAAATAAAAGATTGTCTTAAACTCTTGGTGATGCACATGAACAAAGTTGGCTTTTCAGGATACAGAGTCGTTTCACAGTCAAAGATATTTATTATCATATTCTGCAGAATATATGGTTCACAAGTCACAAGCAGAGTATATGCAGGAGTTGGACAATTATGATACATTTCAATGCTGCTTATATAGAAGGAAAAGGGGCAAACGATAGCATGACAGTATATTATCCAATCACTAGATTATAGTGTTTGACATCCAATCAGACACCTGCACGTTAAACAAGTTGTATTCCGTTCAAGCAGTGGGGTGATATTTAGACAGGGGGGGGTACAGGAGTCCACAGGAACGGGGGTTGGTTTGCGCTAGTGCAAACATTGTTTGTTTGTGCAAGCAAACCTTTGTACTCGTTTTGCTTATGTGGAGAGCACATTAGTTCATTAAGGGAAGATGAGTCAAAACATTATGAAGGTATCTTGATGTCTGAACAATAACAATAAAATACATAGATAAAGATCATTTTCTCCCACATATGATATGATACATTTATTTATATTGCGCCTCTCAACCAATAGTTACATCGGCCCGGGGCGCATCCTGGGAAAGAAAGAGAAACAAAAAAGACAGGAACAATATGAAAACAGAAAAAAATACATGCAGTCCAACCAAGCAGATAGAGAACAGACAGACATAATACACCACACATACATACAACAATACAAAAACTAGCTCATGGATTGAGCGTTATTAATCCTGCGACCGCACTTTATTTAAAAACAGCCAATCAAATCCCCATCAATGGAAAATTAACCCGCCCATACCCATGCTGGTCCTTGTGCAAGACTAGAAAGCGGGGATTTTTGATTAAATACCTGCTACTTTTTAGTAATAATAATAATAATTAATTTCATTTGTATAGCGCTTCTCAAGAACATTTAAAAGTAGAAACGTTTTTACTTTTACTCAAGTGTGTTTTTAGCCAGATACTCTGACTTTTACTTGAGTAAGATTTTGAGACAGTACCCATACTTTCACTTAAGTATAATTTCTGGGTACTTTTTACACCTCTGGAGGAGGACATGTGATAATCGGACATAAACCTGACAAACATGTTTCTTGAGAGCTTGGCTCACCCTGAGGAGAGCAGACCTCGAGTGATAAGATATTTATTCCTTCGTGCACCCTACTAAAACACTGCACACGGTGTACCCTTTGGGATGTTTTATGTCCCATGTACTTTACATGTAATATATATATATTTACTTATGAATTTCTTTAAAAAAAAAATTATGTATACCATTATTAACTTCAGTCCTCAACATACATATAAAATATTCATTCATTTTCAGGATTTTAACCACTTAAATACCAGTTTGTGTGATTGAAGCGTGGCTTATTTTCAAGACAAAAAACACTAAGGGTTAATTATTTTCCATCCCATAAATGCTGATTTTGGGGTGGGATTAAGAGAGCCTGGATTGTCGAAGATTGGCAAAAAAAACAAGTTTGATACATAAAAATGTTTTGTGCAGTGACAGAGTCTATAAAACACTGCACACGGTTGAACATGGTGATCATTCAATATTTATCTATGAAGATCTAAGCAAAGACGCCATCGCTCGACGTCTACCCTACAAGGAGGTGATGCAAAAATTGTTCATGTCTGGCCTCAGACCAAGGCTAACATACCCGGCGCTGTTATCGATCGTGGGCAGGGACGGCCGTAAGATTGGATTACACACACCTAAAGAAGCTGAGGAATATTGGAATCGATATGGAGCAGATCCCCCAAGGCAGAACGAAACACTGTCTGAAAACAGATAAGCCGTTTCATCTCTCTCTTTCTCTGTGTATATCAGTATCAGAATGACTTTTATTGTGTTCATCAAAAGTAGCAGATGATATGCAGGCCGTCTACACCAATGCGTATTGTGTATAATACGATTCGTAATACATTATAATTTCAGACCTCTGGTCTCCGTGGAGACAAGAACATATCATTGGCAATAAGAACAATCTGGAAGATTCTGGGTTTATCGCTCGACTGCTCTGGGTCACTTAGATCATTCTGGAACACAACAACAGTCTATTAGTACTAGTGTATTCTACAACCTTCTAGAATATAATGCACCATGACAACGAAGGCTTGCAACTCTAACATTAACATCCGGTGTGTATAAACATAGCATATGATCAATTGACTGAAGTTTAATCAGGCCTAAGGCCCTGTCCACACGAGCGTTTGGATTTAATATGACCGAAGTTTGAAAAAATAAAACTCCGTCCACACGGTGAACACAGGTGGACAACCGTGTATAACTGCATACTCACGGCAGAGCTGGGATCCCAGCAACCGATACATTTAGTACAATGTAATACAATGCCAAAGCAGTAGGCGGCGATGTTGTTCAGACATGAAGGCCATTTCAACCAATCAGAAAAGGCTGTACGCTCACTAAACTTCCTGTTGGGTCGCGATCTGCCATTAATTAACTGAAGAAGAAGAAGTAAACTTCCTGTTTAGAAGCACAGCTGGACTGGATCATTTTGCCAACGGAACATATTATTTTCAGCAAAGAAAGAAACTGCAATAAACAAACGGATACATTCACTGTGTTCTGCCTCTCATTTTGTTGATGAAACAAAACCATCAGCAACACAATTTACCACCAAGAGCGGATAGTTTAGTCTCACAAAAGACCGCCGGTGTTGTTAGCTACATGCTAATGTGAACGGCTATATCCATGTATAGTATATAGCTTAAATGCTAACGTATTGTGGTAACGTTACCGATATGAAATGGATGTAAACGTTATTTAACACATTGCAGAATGGGTACAATACAATACGGCTCAATACAAACAATTGTTAAGGGGATGCAGTCTGGACTGGGTTCCTTATATTAACAATAACTTGACAACACATGAGTTTAGTTTAGCTGCAGCTACATGTTTACTCTCAGCGTCAGGTCAGGAATGCGACAAGACATCAGTCGATCACAACACTCTTCAACACAGACGATACGTTTCGAACAAAAGTTTGTTACAATCATTTTCATATAACGCTACTTGGGACTGCTGTAAACACTGGTGTAGTTGGCTCTGCTATAATCTCTCTACCCCGCGGTCTGCCGTGAACATGGGGAATAATTGCGACAGCTCTGCTGTAAACACTGGGAATAACCTCGGTTGCTATGCCCACACGCAACTGCAAAACCGCACAACTCCACCCTGGCCACCGGTTTCAAAGACCGCGGTTGCAGTGTAGCAAATCCCCGGTTGTGTGTGGCCGAACAGTGCAACTGCGCACATACAATCACGGTTACATTAAAACCAGCGTTCGTGTGGACGGGGCCTTAATAAAACTTTAAAAAATCAACCACACCTAAACGTATGAACACAACAAGGTTATTCTAACAATTTAAGTAATCACTCCACTGATGAAGAGATTGGCACATTGTAGCTCTAAAAGGCTCTGTTTTTCTATTTTATCTAATCACTCAATTCGGTTCTAGTGGCTTCTCCACGTTGAGTATTATTCTATCTCTCACTCCTTATCTTTATATTTTTTTTATTATTTCTTTTTTTTTTTTTTTTTTTTCCTCTCTTTTATCTTACATTGTTCTTTTCCATTGTTCTTCACATTAAGGTGTTAATATTTCTCTACAATCTTTTCATTTTTCCTGATGTTTCCTACATGGAGAGGAGATAGTAAAGTACTGCAGTCTATGTTTTTAGGAAATGTCAGTGAAGCAGAAATCATGTCCATTGTATTAAAGTCAAAGAATAAGACATCCATTGACAGTGATGGGATAGATATGATTATAGTGAAGAAGACAATTGATTGTATAATCAAACCTCTCTGTTATATTTGTAATCTTTCTTTTCAGACAGGTATTTTTCCAGACAGGATGAAGGTAGCAAAAGTGATCCCACTTTACAAAGTAGGAGATAAGCACAGCTTCACTAACTATAGACCAGTGTCATTGCTCTCACAGTTCTCGAAAGTGCTTGAAAAACTGTTTTCGCATAAGTTAGATGGTTTTGTGGAAAAGAATAAACTGCTGAGCGAAAGCCAATATGGCTTTAGGCAAAACAGATCAACAGCGACTGCCTTAATGAATATTATTGAAGAAATAACAACAGCAACAGATAAAAGGAAATTAACAATAGGGGTGTTTATTGATTTAAAAAAGGCATTTGATACCTTAGATCATAATATTCTAATTTCCAAATTACGTTCATATGGTGTGAGAGGAATGGTTCTTGAATGGTTGAGTAGTTATCTCCACAATAGGCAACAATATGTGCAGTTGGCAGATGTCAAATCTGAGCTCATGAAGATTGAATGTGGGGTACCGCAAGGTTCGGTTTTGGGGCCCAAACTCTTTCTTTTATATATTAATGATATTTGTGATGTTTCAAAACTATTACAGTTTGTCTTGTTTGCTGATGATACAATTTTTTTTTGTTCTGGAAATAATTTAAAGGAACTAGCTGAATATATTGTGTATGAAATGACAAAGCTAAAGAAATGGTTTGATGTAAATAAGCTATCACTGAATCTGAAAAAAACTAAATTTATGATTTTTGGCAATCGAAAACTAGATGAAAATATAGTACTGACCATAGATGGAGCTGATATAGAGAGAGTTAATGAATTTCGTTTTCTTGGTGTGATTATGGATGATAAATTAACATGGAAATCGCACATAGCACACGTTAAAAAAAAGATGTCCAAGAGTATTTTTGTTATGAATAAAGTAAAGGATGTGTTAGAGTATGAGGCAATGAGAACACTCTACTGCTCACTCATCTCACCTTATATCAGTTATTGTGTTGAAGTATGGGGGAATACTTATGGGACAAATATAAAACCATTATATATACTACAGAAGAGGGCTGTACGAATCACACATAAAGTGAGTTATCGAGAACACACAAATATATTATTTATTAAATCTAGAATAATTAAACTTGAAGACATGGTTAAGTTTCAAACAATGTTAATTATGTTTAGGGCAAGAAATAATACACTGCCAGAAAAACTACAAAATCTTTTTCATTTAGAAAGTGAGTTTAGTAGGAGAAAATACAATTTTAAACATCAGTTTGCACGTACCACACTTAAACAGATGTGTCCTTCAGTTATTGGTGTAAAGTTATGGAATTCTCTCCATAGCGAGCTTAAGGGATGTAACAGTGTTTATCAATTCAAAAAAAATTATAAAAAAATATTTAGTCAGTATGAAAATCAAAATGTGATCTGAATAGTGAGATTTTTTTTTTCTCTTCTCTTTCTTTTCTTTTTTATTCTTTATCATTATTATTATTATTTAAATTTTTCTTGTTTAACTGTGGATTGTGTTTCTTTTATAATGGTATAAATGATTATTTGTGTAAATAAGGTTATACGCCGACCATTAAGAAAATACATGTTAGTTTAGGAATAAGGGGCAGGTAATTATAAGATTTATTCTTCTTCCTGCTCCTTTTGTCCATGGAATGGCTATTTATGATTTTTTTAATGAAGAAACTATGATTGTATTATTCCATGTGGCAAATAAAAAAAACTCTGAACATATGTTAGTAGAGGGTTCAAATGAATATGTCGATGAAAGTTTATTCTCTTTTTTTTCATTTTTCACAATATTTCATTACAGTAAGGGAAGGTGCAAGACCAAAAGCGACATTCTATTGTATTAGAATGAAAATGTTAGATCCTATGGCAATTAGCATAGGAAGATTAGGATTACAATGCTCAGTTTGGGCAATCCGGTGGCCTAAGGGAGAGAGTCATACGCGGAGGATGTGTTTTTGGAACACAGGCCTGTACGACTCTCTGGGTGAGGGGAAAATAGGGGATTTTTATTTGTATATATATATGTTTTTAAGCTCGGCTCTCAACGGGACCTCAATAATTGGATGTACATCTATTGTAGCTTCGCACTCCAGAAGCATTACCAAAAACTACACAAAAACATGCATAGATTATGGCTAGTTTGAATATAATGATATGGAACACTGGTGGGATAAACAAACAACACAAACGCAAAAGCGTGCTCACACTGATGAAAAAAGAACATGTGGACGTGGCTCTACTAAGCGAAACGCACATTTTAGAGGAAGACATAGATATGTTAGCGGATAACACATACCATAATATTAGTCACTCTTCTTTTGGTACGAGAACTCGAGGTGTAGCCATAGTCGTCGGACGTAAATTAAATATCGAATTAAAAGGGGTATGGTCGGATGCTGAGGGGCATATAACTATAGCTAGGATTGTACACAATAACAGGAAAATAGCGTTGGCAGCGGTATATGCCCCAAATTTGTACGAAGAGGGCTTCTTCACTTCACTAACCGATGAAATGTTAAACCATCCTGAGTACTCATTTATAATAGGTGCGGATTTTAATGCCATTTGGAATCCAAGTATGGACAAATCTTACCTCGCCTCTTCCAGCGAACAAAAAAATTCATCTAAAGCATTAAAAGATTGGTCAAAGACTACAGGGGTAAATGATTTATGGCGTTCACTTAATCCCACGACCCGAAAGTACTCCTGTCGATCGGCGAGACACAACACATTATCCAGAATTGATTACGTCTTTGCATCCCCGAGACTATTTGATAAATATGAAGTGGAAATGATACCCAATGCGCTTTCAGATCACTGTTATTTACTCTTAAAAGCAACATTTGGTATACTATCTTCCCGGGCCCCAAGATGGCGTTTTAATACTATGCTGCTTAACAACAAGGAATTCATTACACAACTCAAAGAAGCTCTCACAGTATTCCTACGGGAGAATGTAAACGCGGTGCAAGACCCCAGAATAATATGGATGTCGGTAAAGGGTATGATCAAGGATTTCACGGATAGATTTTCCTCCATATTGCGCAAAAATCATTGCACAAAACTGTCTGAACTGGAAACGCTTTACTCAACGTTATTTAATTCTTTAAAATACAACAACTCAACTAGACTAGAAAATCAAGTTAACGTACTAAAAACAGAGATCAATGCAATATACAGACAAAAATCGGAAAAATGCAAATACGGAGCACAAGACAACAGCAGTACTTCCAAGGTTCTAAACCTAGTCACCTATTAGCCATGCGATTAAGAATTAATGCAAAATTTGCAGATATAACTGCCATTAGAAAACAACAAGTACTTGTAACAGACCCCAAAATAATAAACGATACATTCAAAGAATTCTACTCCGACTTATATAATTCAGAAACGTCCTTTGATCAAAACAAATTGGACACATATCTTAATCAAATTATTCTCCCTAAACTTTCGGAGGACGACGCTAAACAGTTAGAAGCACCGATCACATTAGAGGAACTCAAGAAGGCCATATCCGAAATGAAAAATGGTAAGGCTCCTGGAAGAGACAGTATCCCATCAGAAATGTACCTTTCTTGTTGGGACATATTTGGACCCTTATTACTAAATATGATCTTATACTCAGTCAAGGAGGGGAGCTTCCATAAACACGACAATATTGCACTCATTTCAGTCCTTCTTAAAAAAGACAAAGACCCCACCGAGTGCGGTAGTTACAGACCTTTAAGCCTCCTCGGAACCGATGTCAAACTGTACTCTAAGGTATTAGCCATCAGATTGCAAAAGCATATGACGTCTTTAGTTCATCCGGACCAAACTGGCTTCATAAGAGGTCGCCTGATCAATGATAACATAAGACGAATACTGCACGTACTAGATGCAGACAAAGAGGACACCACACCTAAGGCGATGCTGTCCCTGGATGCTATGAAAGCATTTGACAGGCTGGAATGGTCGTTTCTATGGGCAGTATTAGAAAGGATGGGGTTAGGAAAAGGATTCATTGATATGATTAAAGTATTATACAAGGACCCATCGGCCATGATTACAACAGGCACATTCATCTCCGAAATCTTTCCGGTATCACGCTCAGCCAGACAGGGTTGCCCTCTTAGTCCCGGACTATTCGATCTATCATTAGAGCCTTTAGCACAATATATAAGACAATCCCAATACATAGAACCAATCGTAATCAAGGGCACACAACATAAAATTAGTTTATATGCGGACGACGTAATATTGTTCATGCAAAGCCCCAACACCACATTGCCTCATCTACTCAAGTTGATAGAGAACTTTGGTGATTTATCGGGATTTAAAATAAATTGGCCGAAGTCGGCTTTCCTTCCACTTAACACCCATGCAAAAAAAGACACAACCCTCCCAGGTGCGATACCCATGGTAAAACATTTTAGATGCTTGGGTGTGGAAATATTTCCCACCATAAGACAAACGGTGAAGCACAATTACACAAAAATACAGAACAAAATCAAAGACGACCTGGACAGGTGGGCAAAACTTCAAAACTCAGTACAGGCAAGGGTATCAATAGTTAAGATGGATGTACTACCAAGAATCAACTTCATCAGCTCAATGCTACCGTTACCCCCTCCAGAGGGCTACTGGAAAAGATTACACTCCTCCACATACAAACTTATTTGGAATAACAAACCACCTCGCATAAAAAGATCCACCGCACAGAGAAATAAAGCAGACGGTGGCATGGCAGTTCCAGATTTTTTCCAATATTTTAAGGCTTACACATTAAGACCATTGACAATATGGTTTGATCCCCAGGCTTTGGTATCTTGGAGAGAATTGGAAGAAAACATAGTAGCCCCACAGAGACTGAAGGACATAGCACACACTAAACTTCCAATCAAGCACTGTGAGCGGAAATTTGGCCCCATAATTACCCATGCAATCCGAACATGGCGGGAAACACAAAAAAATATCCTAACCCTCAAAAATGGCATAATCACACTCCCATATTCAATAACAATGCACTCTTAATGGAAAAACGTCCTATAAGATTCCCTATATGGGAAGAGCAAGGCATACACTCATTAGGGGATATTTTTAATAACCAGGGCTTTTGTAGTTATGGAGAAATATGCACAAAGTTTAACCTCACCAAGTCCACGTGGCTTTTTTACATACAGTTACGCCTATGTTTGAGGTCTCACGGTGTTCCATTAGACATACCAGTTGAACACCACAGATACCACAAATTCTTCTATGAAAGAGAAACATTGGGAGGTTTTGTATCAGGTCTTTATTATCAATTACTAACGTCCTCGTATGAAACCCTTCAACTAGACACTGTCTGGAGGAGGGATATACCAGACCTGGAAAGTGACTTTGATTGGCAAGAAGCATGGGCAAATGTCCGTCTTACATCAAGGAACCCGGACCATCAACAAATCAATCTTAACTATATTCACAGGACATACTTGACTCCTATAAGACTGAACAGAATGGGCCTGAAACAAGACTCAAAATGCTCCCAATGTACAAATGGAGACGAAGGGACATTTATGCACATGTATTGGGACTGCCCACCAGTTAAGGCATTCTGGAAAGATGTGACCCATCAATTATCAAAACTTGTATCTTGGAATATACCAGTACACCCTTCTGTATTGCTTTTGAAGGATGTTTTTGAGTTTGCAGTAAATCCACAGCTAAAGAGATTGGTTTTATCGGGTATCACAGTAGCTAAAAAACTGATCGCATCACGTTGGTTTCAACCGGAAAAAATGTGCCGGAAAGTTTGGTCTCTTACATATCTCGATGTGATATATCAAGAAATATCTACAGCAAGAATTCTGGGTCTCAACGAATCCAAAATGTCAATGTGGGTAGAAGTGGTGGAAAGAATAAAAGCTAGCTTATAATGGTAGTGTCTGGTTAGGAGTGAGGGATAATGGAGGTACTATCCAAGGAGGGGTCCGGGAGGGGGGGGTTCGAGCTGGAGCATATGTGTGTAGGGTTTTAGAAAATAGGTATTAGGGGTATGTCCTGTATAAGCATTTGTATAATTGTTAATTTCGCTGGATATACACTGTATACGGTAAAATATTATTATAGACTTTTTTTTTTGTCTTGTTTCTGTACTTGCATGTAATTTTAACCACCTTGACTGTTAGTTTCATTATGCATTGTGTGTTGAGTACTGACTTTTAATAATTTCTGTTTTGCAATAATAATAAAAAAGAAAAAAAAAAAAAATGCACACGGTGTACCCTTTGGGACGTTTTCTGTCCCATGTACTTTACATGTAATATATATATATTTACTTATGAATTTATTTAAAAAAAAATTATGAATACCATTATTAACTTCAGTCCTCAACATACATATAAAATATTCATTCATTTTCAGGATTTTAACCCCTTAAATACCAGTTTGTGTGATTGAAGCGTGGCTTATTTTCAAGACAAAAAACACTAAGGGTTAATTATTTCCATCCCATAAATGCTAATGTGATTTTTTTTGGGTGGGATTATGAGAGCCTGGAGTGTCGAAGATTGGCAAAAAAAATAAGTTTGATACATAAAAAAATGTTGTGCAGTGACACAGTGTAAAAAACGTCCCTATTGACTCCCATGTTAAACACGTTTTTTGAAAACGACGCCATTGCGTGATTGAATTTAGATTTTTATAATTGTTTTCATCTAGGCCCTTTTATGGGCATTTACATATGCATGATTACAATTTTTTTTCAAGATGACCGCATTGCGTAATTTATTTCCGGCGGCCACAGCTTGTGTGTTTACTGCTTATATCCTGCATACCGTTCAAAAAATATTTTTGGAATGTTTTATGGAGGTCTTAGTGTGGTATGCATGCCTGTGTTGAGAAATTAATGTGAATGCATGTGGTCATTTGCAGCCATTATGTGAAAATGGCTAGTACACTGTACTAGTAATGGCTAGTTTTCACATGACACACACACACACACACACACACACACACACACACACACACACACACACACACACACACACACACACACACACACACACACACACACACACACACACACACACTGTAGACACACACACACACACACACTTCATCCACCTGAGACAATTTAGCAGTATCGGATTTCACAAAAGGACTGCATTGTGTGGCTGCAAAATGACACACACACTGTAGACACACACACACAATACTGTAGACACACACAGATTGTATACACACTCACACACACACACACACACACACACACACACACACACACACACACACACACACACACACACACACACACACACACACACACACACACACAAACGCTGACGGATCCATTACGAATATAACAGAAGTATTTGGATTGGTTCCTGACCAGAGCTCATTTGGTATGCCACGCCTCTTGTTTACCTGAAAGCACTTCCTATCTGTGAGCACATGCCTCTGCATGCTCAGTGAATGCTGAGTGAAATCTGATACCGTGGGCTAGAGGGGGAAGGAGTTGGACCGTGCTTTGTTTTCACAAGTGCACTGCCGATCGAGTGCTTAGCGATCTCTCTGTGTGTGTGTGTGTGCATGCGTGCGTGCATACGTGCGTGTGTGTGTGTGTGTGTGTGTGTGTGTGTGTGTGTGTGTGTGTGTGTGTGTGTACGGACCGGAGCCACTGTTAGAAAACTGTTAGCGAGCGGATTTTACATAATGCCTGCGTTTTGACATTTGCAGCCATTTTCACATAATGCCTGCAAATGACCACATGCATACACATTAATTTTTCAATACATGCATGCACACCACACTAAGACCTCCATAAAACATTCTCAAATCATTTTAGATAAAAATATTTTTTGAACTGCATTGCAGGATACAAGCAGTAAACACACAAGCTGTGGCCACCGGAAATAGATGACGCAATGCGGCCATCTTGAAAAAAAATCGTAATCATGCATAATATGTAAATGTCCATAAAGGGGCCTAGATGCATTTTTTTAACATTTATTCAATCTGCAATGCCGTCGTTTTCAAAAAACGTGTTTTAACGTGTTTAACATGGGAGTCAATAGGGACGTTTTTTGTCCCAAGGGTAAAATAGGTGGCTTTAAAATAATGCAGACTTCATCTTTTGCCCCAGAAAAACTGCCTGACTTAATTTCAGGGGATATGCAATAAATCAAGACAAGGTTATCCCAAGTACAGTATGTACATTATCTACAGTTGGGACGTTTTTTGTCCCAGGGGTGCAGGAAGGGTATAATGTCTGGGTACTTTTTACACCTTTGGAGGAGGACATGTGATAATCGGACATAAACCTGACAAACATGTGTCTTGAGAGCTTGGCTAACCCTGAGGAGAGCAGACCTCGAGTGATAAGATATTTATTTCCTCAACTTGCCTCAATTCGGTCCTGCTACAGTAGAAACAGTTCCAGGGTGGCGCAGTGGCACAGTGGTTAGCACTGGGGGCCTTTCTATGTGGAGTTTGCATGTTCTCCCCGTGTTCACATGGGTTTCCTCCAGGTACTCCGGTTTCCTCCCACACCATGAAGACATCAAGTCAAGTCAAGAGTTTTATTTGTCACGGCATACGGATATACAATGAAATGCGGGTGGTCTTGCCCGCAACGATGTGCAATTGGTACAACATATAACATATAATAGAATCCAATACAAAAAAAATTTGCAATAAAATTGTGCAATAACAGGTAGCAGGTAACAATAAATTTGTGCAATGACGGGTAACAGTTGACAGTTAACAGTAGTAGTAATAGTAGTGCAATACACTGTTACTGTTGCTAATACTAATTTAAAGTGGCCTTTCCTTTTGGCAATAAGTGAGGGTGCGTGCGGCCTGAGTGTGTGCCCGCTCATGCTAAAGTGTTACAGTGGTACTCAATGTTCATTGTTCAGGACTCTGATGGCCTGGGGGAAGAAGCTGAGCCTAAGCCGCTCTGTCCTAGTAGCTAGTAGTAACTGTCTCAGGTGGTAGAGGCGCTGTTTCGCCTTCTTTACTACTGTGTCTATGTGTGTTGACCATGTCAGATCCTCTGAGATGTGGACCCCCAGGTACTTAAAGCTGCTCACCCTGTCCACGGTAGCCCCGTTAATCATCAGTGGTGTGTGTGTCTCCTGCTGTCCTCTCCTATAATCCACGATCAGCTCCTTGGTTTTACCAATGTTCAGGAGCAGGCTGTTGTCCTGGCACCAGCGTTCCAGTACCTCAACCTCCTCCCGGTAGGCCTTCTCGTCGTTGTCCGAGATCAGCCCCACCACCACCGTGTCGTCTGCGAACTTCACTATGGAGTTGGAGCTGAACTTGGCCACACAGTCGTGTGTGTAGAGTGAGTACAGCAGGGGGCTTAGAACACAGCCCTGGGGGGACCCAATGCTCAGGGTGATGGTGTTGGAGGTCTGACCCCCCACCCTGACCGCCTGGGGTCTTTCACTCAGAAAGTCCAGTACCCAGGCGCTCAGGGCGGAGCTCAGACCCAGCTCGATCAGCTTGTCCACCAGTCTGGTGGGGACTATGGTGTTGAACGCTGAGCTGTAGTCAATGAACAACAGTCTCACATAGCCCCCCTTCTGACGGTCAAGGTGGGAGAGGGTGCTGTGCAGTACCTGGGAGACCGCGTCGTCAGTGGACCTGTTTGTCCTGTATGCAAATTGCATAGGGTCCATATCACTGGGGAGGGAGGCACAAATGTGGTCCTTGACCAGCCTCTCAAAACATTTCATGACCACAGAGGTGAGTGCCACCGGTCTGTAGTCATTTGGACATGTTGGGGAGGGTTTCTTCGGTACAGGGATGATGGTAGACATCTTGAAGAAGGCAGGGACCACCGACTCCGCCAGGGATTGATTAAATATGGCGGTGAACACAGGGGCTAGCTGGTTGGCACAGGACTTAAGTATGCGTCCTGTTATTCCGTCTGGGCCAGCAGCCTTCCTGGTGTTCACCTGCATAAATGCTCTTCTCACACTGTGTACCGTCAATGAGAGAGCGTCCCCGCCCCCCCGCGGATGCCCCCCCCCTCCACAGCAGCCGGCGCACCAGTGACGTCACTAGCCGTTGGGCTAGCAGTGCCACTGTTTGCACCAAACCGAGCGTAAAAGGTGTTGAGCTTGTCCGCAAGGGAGGCGTCGTCGCTCCCCATTGAGGGGGCGCTGACTTTGTAGTCAGTTATAGCCCTCAGTCCTTGCCATAATCCTCTTGTGTCATTCTGTGCCATTTGTGCCTCCATCTTGTCGGCATACGTCCTCTTAGCAAGTTTGACAGCCTTGCGCAGAGTGTAGACATGCATGGTAGGCAGGGACTACAGATGAAAACTAGCTCATTAGCTAATTCTGGCACATTTCCATTGATGTGGAAACTGAAGAAGTTGATTAATGTGCACTGTCCCTGAAAAAGAAAAAGAAACGTACTAAATATTTGAGGAAATAGCATTTGCAGTTCACTAGAGTCCTGCTCTCCCCCCAGCTGACGTTGCCCGGTGGACTTTCTCGAGACACAGAACACGTGTGTACGTTTTATGTCCGTTTATCGCATGTCCTCCTCGCAAACAAAACTAAAGATCCATACAATGGTACACAGAGCAAAGGAGGCAACAATTACAATATGGAATAATCTGACGGTACAGTTGAAATCCACTGTAAATTGAGGTAAGATGGTGGTGATAGCTTGGACCTCAGGGGGTGGGGAGAGAGTGGGTTCTTCTTTTTCTCTCTACTTGTGTAAATCTTTATTGTATAATTATCAGTTCAGTGGCGGCTCTACCACTAGGGGCGCTAGGGCGCCGACCCACCTGCTGGCCAGCTGCTGTTAAATCAGAGAAGAAGACAATAAAACTTTTTCGTTTTTGTGTTTTATAGCCCTATAAATAATATAAACATGTTTAAAATTAATAATATTTACTCATTTTAAGTATGTTTGTATTTCCAATGCACAATATAACGTTATTATCTAAATTAAAAAAACATCGTTTTCCAGAGCAGGAAGTGACATCAAGTTTTTTTTATTTTTTTTATTTTTTCGTATTTCTCGGCCCGGGCTATACGCGATAGCGCTCTGAGTGCGCGTCACAGTTTGATCGCTGTCTCCGTCACAGCCAATCAGTGCATATGGCGTTGTGCGTTGAAATATGACTATTATGTTGGAATCCGAGCGCGATTTGAAGCGGTCTAGGCTGCAGCGTGAACTTCCGTGAAGAATTTCCATAGCCGCATTTCGCGGAGACGCTCTCTGATTGGCCGACGCCAGTATTTTTTTCCATGGCAGAATTTCACAGAGACGATCTCTGATTGGCCGAATCCAATTTCTAATGTTCCAATTCTAGCTTCTAGCTTGGTTCCTAGGTTGGTCTAGGACTGTTGTTTGTCTTAGAGCGTGCCGTGCCGTGACTGCAAGTTCTTTAGACTGTTAAGCTTAGGCACTCTTTCAAAGTTGGTTAAGGTTAGAGTTTGTCTTAGAGCATGGCGATAGAACGCCAGGTAGTTTGCAGTCTGTTCGAGCGGAAATGGACAAAGGAATGTACTTGTTGAGTGTTGTGCTAACGAGCTCAGCTGAGCTAACACTTGGCTAACAAGCTATATGGCGGATTATACACGTTTATCAAGCTCTCCTGCCCTGGACGTTTCAACTAAACAGTGAGTCTCTCTCTCTCTCTCTCTCTCTCTCTCTCTCTCTCTCTCTCTCTCTCTCTCTCTCTCTCTCTCTCTCTCTCTCTCTCTCTCTCTCTCTCTCTCTCTCTCTCTCTGTGCTTAACGTTAACGTTTGTAAATAGTTTTTTTTAGGAGCAGTACTGTTAGGCTACTGCTGTGCTGGCCATTCATGAAGCGAGACATTGCTGATTGTTTATTTATTTTATAACACAAGACTATGACTACCAACTGCCTAGCCAGCCGTGTATCAATCTTGGATGCAATAATAACGTTACTTACCACACTGACTATGTCGATGGCTCATTGATTTAACTACTGCAGCTCTCTCGGATTGAAAATACGTGGATTATGGCTTGTTCAATATCGTCTATGTTTGAATGAATGAATGAATGAGAACTTTATTAACAGATTGCAGAATGGGTACAATACAGTACGGCTCAATACACACAATTGTTAAGGGGATGCAGACCAGAGAAAGACGTTTGTCTTGTTTACATCAGGGTCCCAGATTTTCGATTCATATCGATAGTTTAATAGCTAGCCTTGGCTCGTTTAACAATATGCAAAATATGTGTACAGCCCTGTACTCATACTGAAGTTATTCTTGGTATATAATAGGTCTGATTGTGTAACGAATCGATTCCACGTCGCGCTGTGTGTGAGAGAGAGAAGGAGAGAGGGAGAGATCTGCCTGTGTTTGGAGACGGGCGAGTTTTGTTTCTAACTTTTCTATTTATATTGTGTTTCAAGTTGTGAATTAGAGTCTAGACTATACTTTATTTGACTGGTTGTGTGTTGTTGTAGTAACAGCTCAGCGACTCGTTCATAAGAGCCGATTCATTGCCGTGAGCGTGAGTCGAATCGCTCACGTCTTGCCATGAGTCTTGCGTGGTACAGTACTGTACTGTACAAAATATTTGGTATAGCGCCCCTAGTGGCGAAGTACCCAGCGGCCGCCACTGTATCAGTTACCATTTCCTTCGAGGACCATGTGCAAAAAAAGGGTCTGCGTTGCATGAGCTGATCCCTGTATTCAACAGGTAGAGCTGAAGCGCTTTGCAACGGATCAAAATTTTATCAGATTCAAATGTATTGTCATCATACAGCACACTATAGCCACATAGTTGAATAGACTGTATTAATATTCCATATTTATACCGTCTCGTTGCACGCTCCTGGCCACCTGCCGCACCACGTGCACACACGCACCACGCACGCACGCACCAACACACACACACACACACACACACACACACACACACACATGCTCCTTGAAAGGAGTTTCAATTGCATCCTCCTACAGTATATGTATAAGGCCTAAGTCACAGTCCCTGTGTACTCAGACCACCATTAGACTGTTAATTGGAGGGCGGTAGTGCGGCTATTGCCGTGGCTAACTGTTATCACACAGGGGAAGGGTGTAATTGTTGGTGTAATGATGACATCAAAGCCCACGCCAGACTGCATCGATTGAGGATGACTCAATAATGCAGAGAGATAGCGGTGTGAGAATTCTCTGAGGTTTTACTGGTAAAGAAACAGGGAGAAGAACACGTGGCTCAGGAGGTTCTGAGGTTCTGCGGTTCTAGGTTATTATTGAATGACACCTGTGCTCAGCTGTGTGTGTCGTGTGCCAAAGGCTTTTTCTTACTCATTTAAATAATGGGACAAAAGAAATATATATATACTTTGCCTCACAGCTCCCTATATCTGTGGGATTGTGCAGAGACTGTATTTACTTCTCACCATTTGCAATAAATAATCAAACAAACAAATACATAATAAATCAATTCATATATAGATAGATAAATAAATAGGTAGTTTCAACCTCCTCCAGCGTTAGTCGGTGAACCTCACAAATGTGTAAAACTCGCATGTGTAAAGCCAGGGTTTATTGAGCATAGAACTCAGGTTTCACTTCTCACCTTTTACAATAAAGTAAATAAACAAATTAATACAAATAAGTCGATACATATAGATCAATGAACAAATAAATAAATAAATAAATAAATAAATAAGGAGCTTTAGCACCTTATTCAACCTATACCCGTGCATTAGTCATAAATCCTACATTACATTTACATTTTGGGTTTATTGAGCATAACATAATATAAGAGGAGACAGGCACCTGGAGAAGCCGTGCAGCACAGTGAGAATCACGTTTGATTTCCCCAGCGACTTTAATACCATCCATCCTTTGCGGCTAGCGGAGAAGCTCACGGCAACTAACAGACCGCAATACGTCAGACTGCAGGGCAGCTAGTCAGATGTGCTGGTGAGCAATACCGGCGCGCCCCCCCCCCCCCCCCCCCAGGAACTGTGCTGTCACCCTTCCTGTTCACCCTCTACACCTCAGACATCTGCTATAGCTCCAAGTTGTGCCACCTACAGAAGTTTTCAGACAACTCCTCTATTGTCAGTTACGTCGCAGATGATGGAGAGGACGAGTATAGAGCCCTCGTGGAGAAGTTTGTAGGGTGGTGCGACAGTAACAACTAAACATCAGCAGTCTGTAGTAGCCAGTGTCCTCTTCTTCACTGTATTATGCTGGGGAGGGGGGGGGGGGTAACATAAACTCAAGAGACACTTACAAACTGAACAAGCTGGTGAGGAAGGCTAGCTCCGTAGTGGGAGTCATACTGGTCAAACTAGAGGAAAAGCTGGACACTATCCTGGAAAACCCCTCCCAGGTTGAGCCATAGACATATCCCCCCACAACACACCACTAATTGCCTCGGCCAGTCCTTTGTGCCAGTAGCCATCAGGCTCCACAACCGTGGGCAGGGACTGCTGCCAATAGTTGGAGAACTAACGGCTCGAGAACTGTTAGAACTGTTAGCAATTAAATAATGCACAGACTCTGGCAGTGTGCCTACTGTATACTATTAATATTATCAATATAATATCACACCATACCTTGCCAATAGTGTATTGCCATTTTAGTATATTATTGTATTCTACTCTATTTCTTTCCCCCCCCTGCCTGTACCCCCATGCTGCTATGACACCTGCATTAATCCCCACCCCAAGGGGATTCATAAAGGAACGCTTTACTTGATTTGAGGTTGACAGAGGCTGGTGTGATAAAAGCAATGCTGCTTCCATCTGCTGTTTGAAAGCCAGTGCTGCAGGTTGCTTTGAGACACTGTACCCAGTACCCACAGTACACATCCTGTTTTCCATCTCACCGGATAGGTGGATTCTGAGCGGTGGGTATCTCCGTTCCATGTGGTCAGCCAGTCACACGGTGCACCAGGGGCGTTTTTAGGGTTAGAAAACATTGGGGGCTTCAGCCATTATTATTTATTTTTTTTAAACACAGAAATACGCAATTTTAGAGTAATTAGAGATGAATACTGAATAACTAGAATCATTAGAGGTTCTCAAAGTGAGGTCCAGGTCCATGAGAGGGATCTGGGCAGTCCCCATAGAAAATTCAAAGTTAACAGGACCAAATCATCAGTTTCTTATTTATTTATTTAACCTTTATTTAGCCAGATAAAACATTGATCTGGTCCAAGAAGCCCCAACAGGAGTACAAATATACATATATACACATATATACATATATATATATATATATATATATAATATATATATACATATACTGTACATACATACACACATATACACCAATAACAAAATAAAAACACAGTTAAGAATCATACACATAAGCAAATAAATAAACAAACAAACAAACAAACATATGCACAGCCTATGTACAAAAGAAATAAACAGTTCAGCTCTAGTCTTTACAGTTTTCTTCAATTGCATAAACACTCAAATCAAAAGTATTACACAATTATCAAAACCTTACACTCAAGGAGCAAAATATAGGCCCAGATTTGCACCCCTACAATGTCAGCCTCACACTTTTTGCAAAACAATACACACAGTGATTTGCAAAACACTAAACACACTTGCATTACATTAGACACAGAATGTCAAATTACCACACATATGAGCCAATTGGTTAAACACAGCCATCAGATGCACAAACACACCATTGCTAAATTGTAGATACACCAATCAGGTTTAAGCACTATAAAAATGCAGCAGGTGAGTTCACCTGTCTTCAACCAAAATGGAAGGAGAGTGAAGTACTGTACACAGAGAACGTGAAAATATACAATACATCCACCAAACACTACACAAGACAACCAATGATGCAGACTGATGAAAATATACATTTTCTCCCATTTTCCCAAATCAGTCAACATGGAGAATCACAACAAAAAATTATCTTGCCAGATCCAGCTAGGCAAAGAGATAATGTCTAGTATTTTCTGTTTACATTTTTTCAACGTTTTTTTTTTTTTACTGTAATTTTAACCTGTACTTGTCATAATCACAGCACGGGCCTACTTCACTCCCCCTCCTTTTCCCCTCACGTCCTCCACACGCTCCTCTTCATCCCCCTCTCTATCCACTGCGCACTCCTCATCATCCTCTCTTTCTTCAGTCACCCCTTCCTTCACCCTCATTCACCCAGCTGTGTTCCATCCCCCTAATTCACACACGGGCAAACACCCCACTCTCCCCAGCTGCACCCTATCCTCCCCTGATGAGGGGACTATATCTGCACCTCGACGCTGACCAGAAGCTGTCGTGGTATTAATTACCACTGTCCAGGTACGACGTCTCTGCCGAAAGCTCTACTGCTAGACACCCTCCGTGTATTGGCTTACTCTAACCCGTTTCTCTCCTGTGCCCCAAAGGACCGCCGTCCCTGTCTGGACGTCACCTGTTCCCGAAGAGGAACACCTAATCTCCCGCTGCCACCCAGCAGCTCCAGCGTCCCTGTCTGGACGTCACCTGTTCCCGAAGAGGAACACCTAATCTCCCGCTGCCACCCAGCAGCTCCAGCGTCCCTGTCTGGACGTCACCTGTTCCCGAAGAGGAACACCTATTCACCCGCTGCCACCCAGCAGCTCCCCCGACAAGCACCAGGACCGCTTGCTCGCTCACTGCCGCCGTGGCAGCCACAGGACAGAACATTAACCCTGTTCTATTTCCCCCCAATTCCTGTGTTGCTCAATTTCCATTAAACACCCTTGAAACCGCTCCTTTCTCTTCTCGTGTATTCAGCAATTGGGCTGTGCTCCAGACTCCAGTTCTCACAGTACTGGATACAGTATTTTATGTTTGTCTGATATTTGCTGAGCTTACAGTGTTATGCACATAGTAGCATGAAAACTGGGACATGTATTGTTGTGATTCTCCATGTTGAAATGTTGACTGATTTGGTTATATGGAGAGAACATTTATATTTTCATCAGTCTGCATCATTGATTTGGGTATATGGAGAGAAAATGTAATTTTTTTCATCAGTCTGCATCATTGATTTGGGTATATGTAGATAAATAAATTATATTTTCATCACAGCATTGGTCTTGTGTAGTGTTTGGTGAATTTATTGTATATTTGCACATTCTCTGCGTACTTCACTTACAGTACTCTAATCACTGAGAAGTAGAATTGCTAAATGTGTTTTAGGTTAAGCACAGCAGTGTGTGTAACTGGTTCAAACAGAATTAAGTCATATGAAACGTGTGTTTCATATGGTAACAAAATGTAGTTTTTATAAATGAGTGTATGGTTTTGACAAGTGTTTAATTTAGCAAAGGGTCTGATGTGTTCTGATAATTGTGTGTGTGGTTGTGCTAATTGTGTGTTTTGAAACACCGGGCCCCGTTTTCGAAATCATGCTTAGGCAATCGGAAAAAAACTGTATTGTGTGTTTCATTATATACATATGTTTCAGTCTTCTCATAAAAAAAAAAATCGATTTTTGGGTCTTTTCCTGCCTTTGGTCCGCTTTGCATTCACATCTCAAATGAACCGCAGCAGGGTTCACTTGCAAGAGTGAATGAGCTTTCACACCACCCCAAACCAACCGGACTATCCGAGGAAATGAACCAGGGTTCGATTAAAGCTTATTATAGGACACTGGACATGGGTATGGATGGCTCCAGGTGCTGCTGCGTTAAAGTGCACATCTTCAATATCTGTACTATTTAAAAGCACAGTGCAGGACACACTCAAAGGTTATCGCACCTCAGAGATGGCAGTGGACATGTATGCAGGGGTGTAGCTCCAGATTCTGGGCCCCATGAAAGAATGTATTTGTAGACCCCCAGTGAATGCGAGCGCGCGTAAGCGAATTTTTTTTGACAATTTTTTTATTGATGAAAACGCATAATATGGTTTTTACCAATATATTCGGATCAGCAGTTCAGCACCTGCACTGTTGGTGGGTGAGCCTAGTAAAGGATGTCGCATTGCGTTCATCTTCAATGAATGGACCAATGCAATAGTCTACCAAAGTCCCCCTCTCTCTCTATATATCTCACACACACACACACACACACACACACACACACACACACACACACACACACACACACACACACACACACACACACACACACACACACACACACACACACACACACACACACACACACACTTCAGAAACAAACATAGTATCAATGAGAGCATCAATAATACACCTGAGTGATGTCTAATAAAAAAAAAATTAAAAAAATTTTGGGGGGGGGGGGGGCCCTAGTGCTGGGCCCTTGGAATCATCCTAAGCTACGCCCCTGCATGTATGACAGGACAAAGGCCATATGTAATGGCCTTTGGATTGAGGAACATACTACCAGCCAAAGGAGGAAGCAGAAAAGGATGGACGAGTATGTAGTTGAGTCATCTTGTGGCACAAGCTCAGACCTCAGCTCAGAGACTGTTCTATCCAGTCGTCGACAGAATGCTGCAAGAGCTTGAGAGCAGGTTCTCATGAGTTGGATAACAACTTATGAGAGGCATACAGGCATGTTATCCAGCCTCAGACCAGTTTCTCTCAGTGGAATTGCTTCAACCCCTCGCCACACATTACAATATCCAACTATTGCCAGAGGAGATCACAGTTGCAAAGTGTTTCCTGGTCAGGACAGGCAGAGATGCAGTCCCTACTATCCAAAGTGTCTTTTCCCTCCTGGATGATAATAATAATAATAATAATAATAATAATAATAATAATAATAATAATAATAATAATAATAATAATAATAATAATAATAATAATAATAATAATAATAATAATAATAATAATAATAATAATAAAATAATAATAATAATAATAATAATAATAATAATAATAATAATGCATTTGATTTATAAGGTGCCTTTCAGGACACTAAAATAAAGTCCACAAATCGGCGAATGAAAAAATGATAGGATCAAATGAAAACTACTTACTAAAAATGGATGTTTAAAAGTACTAAAAACCAACAAAAAATACCAAACACTAACAAACATTCAGCACAGACAATGTGAATGCTGACATAAAAAAAAAATGAAAAAAAATGAAAAAAATAAAAAAAATTAAAATTAAACAATTTTTTTATTTCTTTTTTTATTCCGGGGCTAGGAGAAAAACATCCGGGGCTAAAGCCCCGGAAGCCCAGGGCTAACGACGCCACTGCGGTGCACCCGCACTTATTCGATCCAAATGCCGCTGGAGAACAGAAATATTGCGCTCCATGTCAAACCAGGGCCCTCATTCATCAACGTGTTCTACGCACAGATTTGTGCTTACCCTGTGCGTACGATCATTTCTAAGCAAAGAGTGGGATTCATCAATTTCAACTTGAATTTGACTCCGTGCTTACGTCTACGCACAGGTCAGACCACACGTACCTGCGCCCAGTGGTAGAATATATTATTACAACAAGGAAATGAGCTTCTGTGCATAATAACACTGGCATGTTCTGTACGAACCGTAGTTCATTATAGTTCATTGTAAAATAGCAACAGTAGTGTAATTATGGTCAAAACCCTATAAATAGCATTTGGAATAATAGATCTTTCTCTCAGAATGAATGCAGCATGGTTTATATAGCGTTATCGGAATATACGGGGTGTAGGCTACTGACTGACTGCGCTCCGCGTAGCTTGATTGATTGATTGATTGAAAGGTTTATTAACAGATTGCAGAATGGGTACAGTACAGTACAGCTCAGTACATACAATTGTTAATTGGGGATGCAGACCAGAGAAAGACTTTCGTCTTGTTTACATCAGGGTCCCCCATTTTCAATTCATCATAAATCATAAAGCTCAACTCGTTATTATTTTGCGCAGACCGCAGAAACACGGGAACGTTTTGATTATATTTAAAAGGCTTTACGTTAAACGAAACAAGTGGAATTTCGAAGCTGTAAGCAGAATACAAGTCATATGAATATAGTGTTCTTCCCCCTTTTTACTGTATAAGAAAGAATAGAAAACGCATTGCAATGACACCAGATAGTGGACAGACTATGTATATGATGGGATTCAAGTTCGCGTTTTTGTTGATCATAGGCATGCTGTCAGAGTATGATATCTTAATCAAACATTCTAGAACATTTGTCGTCACAGATCATGTCCTAATAGAACATAGGCTATGGCATGGATCGTGATATTGTGTGGACTGTTATTATTACTGTACCGGGCGGTACCACCCATTGTGACAACAGCCTTGTGAGTCCCGCACACAAACATGATGGAATTCAAGTTCATGTATTGAAAGGCAGGCTACATCATACATGCAGTGAGATTCATTGTTCTTGTATATGCTCTCGTATTATTGTTTATATAGGCTACCCAATACTGACATCAAAATAGATTGTAGTATGCCTCTAGAAATCATATGCAGCAGGTAGAAAATTGACGGGAGATCCATCGCGATTTGGAATAAAATTGAGGAGAACTTTAATCCCTGGGTATTAATCAAACAACACGGGAAAAGGCAGTCATATTCCAGCGCGGTATTTATTAGTGTTTGCGCTGCCCAGGCAGCAATGGTTAATAGATATCATATCCGACATCACCGTAAGTGTACACGTCTGTCAGCCTGTCTCATGACACGCTTCCCTCGGCTTAGTCCATTTTTCCACATTTCATGGGTGTATTCCATTACCGTATATGGTTAATCGGGGCGTTTCTGGTATGCAAATACGTGAAAGTGTGCACGAGCCTCGGCGCAGAGCCAAGGTGGGATTCATCATGACAGGTGTGCGTAGAGCCTGCGTACGCACCAGCGTTTCCGTTAGCCGGTAATTACCGGTTTTTGACCGGCAAAATATGTTGAAGTCCGAATATTTAAATATCTCCGGTCATAATGTCCGGTGAAAATAATTTCTCTAAGCACAATTTTATTATTTGAATTGTATTAAAATAGGCTCAAATTAAATAGCCTATGCGATGAACAAAACAATCATTACATGTTGCTTCACGCTGATAAAGCGCGGATGGCGCCGCTCGGATGTGAATCTTTTTTTCTTTCTTTTTTTGAGCCTGTCTGTCTGCCCACCACAGAGACCGCTGATGCCGTGGTGAAAGAAAACAGAAACAGAAATGTCGAGCGTTCAGGCCCGAGTGGAAAGTTTAATTCTCCTGGCTGAGGTGCGACATTATATCCACATTTTCCAGTTCACTGATCCAGCCAGGGTTACCAGTGACACAGTTCATTCTGGAACCTCAGATCCCCGCTGATCATGAGGTTCTACAGTATCGCGTTGGATCCATACACGTATCGATTTTTTCGAATGGTGATCAGGAATTGGAATATACCAGTTGGATACCATCTGATGTCAGGTAAGGACTCTATGTTATCAGTGTTAGGATAATCAGAGTAAGTTTGATGAAGTTATAAGCTGTTTTGTGAAATGTCTTCTTGTTTCGGTTTCACTAAAAGTCCGAGAGGAAATCAACAGGGCGATTATCCGCGCGCGGCCGTAATGTGCTTGCGTGCACGTATAATATTGATCATCTAGCGTTTATTTGAAAACGATTCATAAAAAGGCCGACGAATATCAACGTTGTGGAATATTCCACTAAAAGACTATTTTCATAGAATGCTCCAGAAAGAGCTGTTTTTTATCTGAAAACGGGGGCTTTTCTAACTGCTCTGAAACGGCAACGACGCGATAAACAGCCTTGACAGCACCGACTGGAAAATAGTCTTTGATAATGCGATGGGCAGATTAGACACATAGCCATAATTTAAAACATAGATTAGGCGATATTAACGTTAACATTGGCGCCGATGGTGGCATTCAGCCGGTAAAAAGGAAAACCAGGCTGACCGGCATTTCTCGAATATGTCCGGGGATAGAAATCTTGCAGGACATCCAGACCGGCACGAATATGTTCTAACGGAAACGCTGGTACGCACGTGTGATGAATCCCGACTTCCCTGTGCGTACACTGGTTCTACATTCCGTGCTTACGTGTGGAAATAGAACATGTTCTACGCACACATTGATGAATGAGGGCCCAGGGCCCTCATTCATCAACGTGTTCTACGCACACATTTGTGCTTACCCTGTGCGTACGATCATTTCTAAGCAAAGAGTGGGATTCATCAATTTCAACTTGAACTTGACTTCGTGCTTATATTTACGCACAGCTCGGACCATGCGTACCTGGCGCCCAGTGGTAGAATATATTATTACAACAAGGAAATGAGCTTCTGTGCATAATAACACTGGCATGTTCTGTACGAACCGTAGTTCATTATAGTTCATTGTAAAATAGCAACAGTAGTGTAATTATGGTCAAAACCCTATAAATAGCATTTGGAATAATAGATCTTTCTCTCAGAATGAATGCAGCATGGTTTATCGTTATCGGAATATACGGGGTGTAGGCTACTGACTGACTGCGCTCCGCATAGCTTGATTGATTGATTGATTGGAAAGTTTATTAACAGATTGCAGAATGGGTACAGTACAGTACAGCTCAGTACATACAATTGTTAAGGGGATGCAGACCAGAGAAAGACTTTCGTCTTGTTTACATCAGGGTCCCCCATTTTCAATTCATCATAAATCATAAAGCTCAACTCGTTATTATTTTGCGCACAGACCGCAGAAACACGGGAACGTTTTGATTATATTTAAAAGGCTTTACATTAAAAAAACGAAACAAGTGGAATTTCGAAGCTGTAAGCAGAATACAAGTCATGAACACCCACGATATAGTGTTCTTCCCCCTTTTTACTGTATAAGAAAGAATAGAAAACGCATTGCAATGACACCAGATAGTGGACAGACTATGTATATGATGGGATTCAAGTTCGCGTTTATGTTGATCATAGGCATGCTGTCAGAGTATGATACTGTATCTTAATCAAACATTCTAGAACATTTGTCGTCACAGATCATGTCCTAATAGAACATAGGCTATGGCATGGTCCATCGTGATATTGTGTGGACTGTTATTATTACTGTACCGGGCGGTACGACCCATTGTGACAACAGCCTTGTGAGTCCCGCACACAAACATGATGGAATTCAAGTTCATGTTTGAAAGGCAGGCTACATCATACATGCAGTGAGATTCATTGTTCTTGTATATGCTCTCGTATTATTGTTTATATAGGCTACCCAATACTGACATCAAAATAGATTGTAGTATGCCTCTAGTAGGGATGCCCCGATCGATCGGCCACCGATCGTTATCGGCCGATACTCAGTATAAATATGCAATCTGTGAATTCCGATAATGAGTCATATTCGCCGATCGCGGAAACCGATCAAGCGAAGGTCTCACTCGCTGTCTGTCTCAGACGACACACACGACCTGCAAACTGCCGCTGCTCCTCCTCCCTAGCCCCGCCCGCCCCCGTGTAGAGTTTGTAAACACTGAGGACTGAGAGGAGGCTCCCCTGCTCGAGTCTGTAGTGCATTCGACCTGAGCTAACGTTAGCTACCTAGCTATCGTTACTGTTTAAACAAAATTACCCAGTCAACTATTCACGTTTAGTAGGCATTGTCTAACGGTATTTAGCCGGCTAGCTACTGATAGCTCCTGATATCAACAAATGATCCAGAAAGTCTAGTAGTCCATGTTCATACCTCCGTTAGCTTGCGTTAGCTTGCGTTAGCTGACGTTAGTTCTCTGTTCAAAACGAAATGTCCCATTGAACTAAAGTTCTGTCTTAACGTCATCTAGCCGGCTAGCAGTAGCTACAGATAGCTCTTGATATCAATGTCTTATAACATTGATTCAATGCGTATTGGAGCTGAGGGCTTGCTGAATGTGAAATTACCAAAGAACCGTAACGTTACCAATAGGGTCCAGCTGCAGCGCCGGAGAATCCTTTTTGGAGCTGGAGGCTACTAGAGTACACAGACAGTGGAGCTGTTTGCAGATAGCGAGCATTTTGACTTGTTGCGTGGTGGCGATGTCTCGCAGATAATACAAGTACAAGTCTAATTATATAATATATATATTTTATAAAAAGAAATAAAAAAAAATTATATAAAATAATTTTTAATTTCTTTTTAATCAAAAACAATCGGTATCGGATCGGTATTGGCCGATATGGCTCACGACGATCGGTGATCGGTATCGGTGGCAAAAAACATGATCGGGGCATCCCTAGCCTCTAGAAATCATATGCAGCAGGTAGAAAATTGACGGGAGATCCATCGCGATTTGGAATAAAATTGAGGAGAACTTTAATCCCTGGGTATTAATCAAACAACACGGGAAAAGGCAGTCATATTCCAGCGCGGTCTTTATTAGCCGACAACAAAATAGATGCCTCTAAAAATCATATAGCCAATCGAACACAACTAATAAAGGCATTCATATTACAGCACGGTTATAATGACACACAACCAACGCCAAACAGTGGTCAACGAACGGTCTTTATTAGTATTTTGAGCTGTCCAGGCAGAATTGCAGCAATGGTCTTAGGGAGCCGTTGATATCTGACATCACCGTTTACAAGTCCGCCTTTTATTTATCCCATAATACGCGATAGTGTCTTCTTGGTTCGACAGCAGTGAACAATCTCCGTGGAGTTTCTCAGAATTCCGCTCGGGTCAGTCCATTATTTCACATCCCATGGGGGGTGTTTCCTCACTTTCATGACCATATATGGATAATCATGCACGAGCATTGACGGTAGAACAAAGTGGGATTCATCATGACAGGTGTGCGTAGAGCCTGCGTGTACGCACGTGTGATGAATCCCGACTTCCCTGTGCGTACACTGGTTCTACATTCCGTGCTTACGTGTGGAAATAGAACATGTTCTACGCACACATTGATGAATGAGGGCCAGGAACTTTGCGCAAAACAACTGACGTAGAATGTTTAGTATTTTATTAATCTTGGGAGTCCTGGGATATTTTCAATGTTTTAGCTCATTTTTATTTTAACGCATACGTCTCTCTAAGCTGTCTTATTATAGATTAGAATAGAATAGAAGTACTTTATTGATCTCGAGGGAAATTCAGCACCACAGATCGCTCACAATGAAAATTCAGTTAGTCAAAAGTCAAAAATAAGAATAAGAATAAAAATACAAATACACAGTCAGAGATATGTATATACATTCTAAAATATGTATACATTCTAAAATTCTAAAATATACAGTCAAATGTAAATGTCCAGGAAGGTATACAGGGATTTACTCAGTGCTCAGTGAGGCAGTGAGGCGTTGTACAGTCTGATGGCTGTTGCCTGTTGGTATGAAGGACTTCCTGTGTTACATCTTGGGAGTCTCAGTCTAACACTGAAGCTCCTTCTATCGGCCAAGTCCGTGTATAGTGGGTGATAGGCAGGGCCGGACTGGGGAAATAATTCATACCGGGAGATATAGCGCGAAATATAGCCCCAGTCAGGCCACTTTTTAAGCGGGGGTCTGGGGGTCCCCCACCAGGACATTTTTTGTTACAAATACTTAATTTCCTGCATTCTGGTGAATTTTAGTGCATGTGAATCACAAACTAATGAGCCAACAATTGCTTAGTACAATGTACTGTTATGGACCTCAAATAAAACTGTTGTGGCACTAGCAATGCTACTCTCTCCACCTTCAAAAAGAAAAAAGCAAGAGCACAACATATTTTTCTATTTACTATTATAATACAGTTAACCACTCTCTCCTGTATTATGTACTCTTTTTCTGGACACTTTTGTATCACAAACAGTACTGTATTTGCAAATCTGATATGTCATAAATGTATAGATGTAGCAGTACTGTCTATCTGTATGTCATGTATGTCTTATATGTTATGATGAATTGAAAATGGGGGACCCTGATGTAAACAAGACGAAAGTCTTTCTCTGGTCTGCATCCCCTTAACAATTGTAGTCTATAGTATCCATGTGTATTTGTGTAAAGTATTTTAAAATCTTTTACCCAACATTATAATATAATATATAATGCTGTATTGTATGTATCTGTGTGTATGAGAGAGGGATATGCACATGTGTTTGTGCATAATGTGGGGACGGGGGGGACGGGAGGGATTGTTTTTGTGTAGTTATCCTATATAGGTTTAAGAGGGGAGGTCGCTTATAAGCCCTTGGGTTTTTTGACCTTTCCTGCACATTTGAACTGTTCTTCTTTTTACTTATTTTATTCCAGAATGTATATTTGTAAGTGCGAATAACAATAAACAAATAAACAATTGTATGTATTGAGCTGTACTGTACTGTACCCATTCTGCAATCTGTTAATAAACTTTTCAATCAATCAATCAATCAATCAATCAATCAATCAATCAATCAATCAATCAATCAAGCTAACATCCACGTGTTTATTTTTCTCACTGACTAACCTGCTGGTCCCTTGACTTTGGGCTTGGTGCAAGAAAACATTTGATAAATGTTCCCGGATTTAGCAGCATCTCCTGATGCAAGGGCCTTTCTTTTGTTTGCTTTCTCCCTCTCTGATCCACCCTTTCTCTTTCTTCCACTGTCCATCTTGACATCAATGTTACTTTCGCTCTATCTCTCTCCCGAGTCCCCACTTCACTACCTACGGCTTTGGCTGCAGTATCACTGTCGGCCATCTTTGTTGTTTGATGAGGAGATACACAACTTGAGAACGGTAATAATTTAACTCTTTGAATTATATTCTTCTTCAGGTGTCACTTGAGACACTTTTGATAAAGATCCAGACACTTTTCTTTATTCAGTTGACATGCACAATGTTCTTATTTGTTTCGTTTTTCTGTTCTTGCCTTTGCTATTAGCAGCGTCGCCATCCAGTTTAGCTCAGCAGAATAACGTTAGTTTCTATAGCTGTCGTCACGAGTCCACATGCTGATCGTTGCTAGCTCCTGCTTTCGTCGTCAATGAGGGGCTTCTTTAACTAACTCTTCCAATAGCCAGTTTATTTTCTTGATAACGATGTCAATAGCAATTTCCTCTTGGTTAGACAACTTTTTGACTAATGTAATGGCAGGATTTATTTAAACTTTCGTTTACCATTTCATTTTCAGTGCAGGCAGCAACAAGGTTTCAGACTCGTGTCCAATGGCTAATACAAATCTGTATCCACAATTATGATGTACACACTCACGGACTCCAGAATACGTTTTGAAGGTTCTTTCGTTTCTTTGGGCAGTCACAAAGTACAACATCATTCTTCATAGGATATATAGACCAAACTAGGATCATGGACTACGGTCAAAAAGTTATGTGCTTCCAAACTGCATGGGCACTGTCTCACTACTAGGCAATACAAGTTCACGGCATATAAAGACTCTCACACATGCGCAGTAACACATCTAAAGTACATGTAACGTTAATTCTTCGAATAATTCGCAACTATAAATATGGCTTATTGCATAACACAGCATTACAAATTAAACTACTGCTCGTTTTCTATGCAATAACTAAATATATAAAATATATTCAAAATATGACTTTTCAAGGTTTGGCTCTTACACTGGACATGAAGAGTATTGCCACTATGACGCTGAGCCGAGCTATACGATATATAACGCTGTCTTGTTGCAGTTGCCCAACTTACTGACCAAAGGACTTGTATCTGGTAGTCAGGGGTTGTCCATGATGGCGTGGAGCTTAGCAAGGCTCCTCCTCTCTGACACCACCGCCCCCACCACGTTACTGGCTTTCCTGACCAACTTATCCAGCCGGTTCGTCTCCCACTCTCAGTCCGCTGCCCCAGCAGATCATCACATACAAGAAGGCACCCGCCAGTACCAACAACCCGCAGTACTGGTCTTCCCTTCCATCTCACTCTCTACCTCTGACTGCTTCTATGGGTTGGATCTTCTCGTTCTGACATCCACCAGACCCTACTCACAGATCATTATCACCTCTATAACCTCCAGTCTACTCTGGGTGCTTTGGTGAAAGTCAACTTTGTTGCCCTGAGAGGGGCAGTGTTGCCTGATTGTCTTGGAGAAACTCTGAGCTTGTTACTGTTGCTGTCCAGTGGTGGAAAGTAACTAGCAAAAGACATTAATTAAATGTTGGATTTTGGTCAGATTGGTTATTTTTGGTTGAGGTTGAAAAAGCTATGTTGATTCAATATTTAATTACAGATACCATTTCATCATTTGAAAAACTGTCATTGAATCTATTTAGTATAGATGATTGTTTTTCAATGCTGAAATGCCCAACATTGAAATTACATGGTTACAACGTGTAGCGCTGATATTGCACCCTCCCCTCCCTTGCATTGTGGGTCTTCAGCTTGAAGTTGTTGTGTTGCATTGTGGGTATTCAGCTTGAAGTTGTTGTGTTGCATTGTGGGTCTTCAGTTTGAAGTTGTTGTGTTGCATTGTGGGTCTTCAGCTTGAAGTTGTTGTGTTGCATTGTGGGTCTTCAGCACAAAGGAATCCCTTCCTGAGGGTAAGATGGTTTTCTGTCTGCTCAGACTCAGAATACTTAAAGGATAACTCCACTTTTTTTTTAAATTAGCTTATTTAACATCTTCCCTGGAGTTAGACAAGAAGATGCATACCTTTTTTGTCTCTGTGCGTGCATTTTAGCTTTGGGAATAGACGCTCCGTTAGCATAGCTTAGCTTCATCACTGGAAGTGGGGGAGGACAGTAGCCTTACAGTGCCTTACAGTGTATTGCAAGGTCTGACATTGACCAAACTTGATATGCATGACCTTGGTGGGCTCTAGGTCAACTCCTGAAAAGGGGGTCAATGTCAGACTTTGCAATCAAAAGTTAGGGGGCTAATAACCCTTGCCATAATTTCAGTGCGCCCCTAACTTTTGATTGCAAGGTCTGACATTGACCCCCTTTTCAGGAGTTGACCTAGAGCCCACCAAGGTCATGCATATCAAGTTTGGTCAATGTCAGACCTTGCAATACACTGTAAGGCACTGTAAGGCTACTGTCCTCCCCCACTTCCAGTGATGAAGCTAAGCTATGCTAACGGAGCGTCTATTCCCAAAGCTAAAATGCACGCACAGAGACAAAAAAGGTATGCATCTTCTTGTCTAACTCCAGGGAAGATGTTAAATAAGCTAATTTAAAAAAAAAGTGGAGTTATCCTTTAATTAACATGATCTGTACTTCATAAAAAAACCTGTTAGTGGCCAAATATGCACTTGTGTTTCATATTTATTGTCTCACTCGTTTTTATATTTTGTTTTATGGAATTGCTTGGTTCATGTTTAAAAAACGATTAGCATGCTAAGCTAGCTGCTGTGTAATGTAACAGCTCACTAACATGGAACATGCTGTGTCTGAACAGGAGATGACCAAATGCTGTCTACTCTACGTTACAAGCTGTGGTTGTGTGTTCCAAATTATATACAGGTATGTCTTCTGTGTAATATTGTTTATCTGGTTTTGGTTATTTTGCACAGTAAATACTTATTCAGGCCTACCTGCAATTCAGCATTTATTCCAGCAGGGCGGCAGTGATGTTCATTCTGCCTTTTGTTATATATAAAAAATGGGGCTTTAGAGGGAAGAGGTTATTATGCTATTTTGTAATGTTGTTTAATCTATTGTCTTATTTTAAGTTACATGTATTTTATAAGTAAATGTTTTTATTTTTATTATTTGTATTTCTATCAGACTTTGTGTAAAACTAATTCCACTATACGATCATCCATGTTTGATAAGTCTGTCAGCACACATGAATCCTTTGCTGATGGAGATGACCCAATGCTGTCTCTGTACCTTACAAGCTGTGGTTGTGTTCCAAATTATATACAGAATAAAACCACACTCTACTGCTCCAGCACCTGATTCCGTGTCGGTCCTTGATGAGACAGCAGGCAGGACAGAATAGAAGAGGTCACACCAGCATCACTGTGAAGCAGTTTGTTCATTTAATAATGGTGAACTAACAATGCAGAGTGCATGGTGCTAACTCGTGCTAGCTACTAGTGCTAAAGCAAAACCAACCGGTATCAATTCACTAGATTAATAGATATAGCTATGTGATTCTCTCAGCCACTCTTATTGTGTCTCCAGTCTGTTTCAATAGGTGGCGGTTGGATTCCTAGTCCTGCCTTACTAGAGACCTTACACTGACTGGAAATGTTAGTTAAATGGGTGGAAATGTAAAGTTGAGTGCATATACGAGTAGCTTATTCAGTGTCTCACTATTTTGCAATGAGAACTTGTATTTTACAGTGACTAATTATGGTTATTTTAATCCATTTCAGGAGGGAACCACACTGGACAAGTAAGGAATGGTATGTCTTTTGTCCTTGTGTCAACAAGAGCCTTTTTATACATTTGTGACTATTTTATTAGCCATCACTAAACAGTTGCTGTGCCTTGGCTATTGTGCCATGACATACTGTAACTTATGAAAGACTGACATATTTTAACTTCTAGCTCCTGCTACTCTAAACATATATATATATAATATACACAGTCTTGATAAATTGCATACAAGGTTTTTTGAATATTTTTATCGTCTTCTTTTTAGAATTAGCTGGCAATCATGACCACCCCCAAGGCTATCAAGGTGAGTTAACTAACACATTCTCAAATCATGTTTTGTTTTTACCACCAGACATGCGCTAGGTATATGGAGCTAGGTACACTTGCTACTGTATATGGTGCTCATTGATAACTTTGATGGTGCTTATTTGCCTTATTTTGTTAATTCTGTCGCTCTTTCTCTAGGAATGCCAATGTATAACTCCAGCCCCTACCACACTGCCATCAGAGCGAGAAAGGAATGGTATGCATTTCTCATCTTAAATGTAGTTTTTTGGGCAAAATTCCATAATTCATGTTCAATGTAAACAACGATGTGTGTCCTTTCTCTTTCTATTAGACTTCGATGCCAACTATGCACATGGCTCCAGATCAGCTGACTTCAGATAACCTGGCTTGGGTAAAGATGCCTATATTCCACTTTACCCCCGCCTGCCCCATACACAATGACCTAATGTGCAATGCTGATGCCATGTTGATTTCTTCAGGTTCAGCTCCTGAAACGCCACGGGGAAGATTCCATGGAGGAGAGCTCAGTCAGAATGTTACAAGGCAAGTATCATTTTCTGATCAACTTCTTAACCTTACTGATGCATTGAGAAACATGTCCCTTGTGATTTTAAAGTCTTTGTCACTGTTTTTGTCAATGTAATTTGTCATGGCGTTTAGAAGGTCAAAAAGGAATGGCCTTTTCTCTTCTCTCAGACGGGGCTTTTCTCCCACGTTGGCCTCCTGACAGACACCGATGCCCTTCAAAAGATCCAAGAGGCCCTGGGTCAGAGAGGACGGACCATCCTGCAGTTCTGCCAGAAACTGGACAACCCGAAGATCAGGGAAGTTCTGGCCAGATATGATCCAGAGGCTTCGGAGAAGGCTGCCTGCATCATCCTGCTCTTTATGGTGTACTTCAAGGAGCCTATGGAGAAACTGCTGCTCGAAGTTGATGTACGTTTTATTTATTTAAATATAAAAATATTTGAAATGCTAAACGAGTGATCACATTAGGGGCGACTGAAGCTCAGTTGGTAGAGCTGGTCGTTCATCGACAGGTAGGGTTGGTGGTTTGAATCCTGGCTCTGACTGTCCGCATGTCGGAAGTGTCCTTGAGCAAGACACTTAACCCCCAAGTTGCTCCAAATGGGCTGAGCTGATGTGTGGTGAGCTGTAGTGCGTGGATTAGCTTATCTTCATCCTTTCATAATGTTAAATATATGCTATTGTGTGTTACTTTGTTGCAGACCTGTGCCACTGCTGCTGAATACTGCAGCACTCCCAAGCACCCCCTGCTTGATAATTCAAGGTAATGTAATGTTCAGGGATGAGCTTATGTGTTCCTTTGCATCGAGGGGGAAAATCTCAAACACATGATCAATGTCATCAGTAAGACTTATCATGCAAAGACTATCTGGCTATTAAGTCCATGCCTTTCTACAGAGGCCATAAAGTAGATTAAATGCTTTGAGTATGAAGCCTGGAACCAACTATGTGAATTGGGACCACTAAGCACTTGATGTTGCTGTGCTATCTTGTTAAGAAATTGACATAATGGTTTAATTCACATTATAGTATGGCTTCAAAATTCGGATAAGTAAACATGTTAGAGGTACCATGAGGCACTCTGCTAGGCTAAAAAAATATTTTTATTGTGAGGATGATCCAACAAGTTTGAACTAGTAGCAGTCTTCATCAGGGTGTGGTGTGGGAAAAGACACAGGTGAGCACCTTGATAAATGCTGAGTCTATTTAAAACTGAAACGTATCTTTGCTTATTAACAGGTGCTTCTTGGGCATCAACCCGGAGAAAGGCTCCAGGGCAAAGAAGCGAAGCTCCATCAACCCTCAAGTGACCACCCTTCTTCGTAAGCTCATAGACTTTGAATGGTCTGCATAGACAATTGTCCTTATCCTTTCGTCCCTGCACCTCTTTTGTTTTGAGTGCGCTTACGAAAAGTTTATTCATTAGTTCCTTTTTCACCATTTTCGGGTAAGACCTGGAAGTACTAGTTTCATGGCGACAGTGGCTTGGGAGGTAGAGCAGTCTGGCAATCCGGAGATTCCCGCTCCTCCCCGGGCAGCGTGTCGATGTGTCCTTGAGCAAGACACTTAACCCCTATTTGCTCCCGATGAGCAGGTTGGCACCTTGCATGTGTGAATGGGTAAAATGTACACAAATTGTAATATTGTTTTTTAAAGCAGCATTTTACTTACGAATATGATAATTTTGTCTTTTGACAAGAAAATCCCATAATTAACTCTGAAGAACTGGCGAAATGCTCGTTGTACAAGGCGCATCAGTCAGCTAAAGCCGTTTTGAGCAGTGTTGACCAGCAGTTTATAAAAAATCTTTTAAATGTTTATTAGCAACGCCGAGCTTTCAAACCATTGCGTTTCTCTGTCCGAAACCCTTGTGCAACTGTGAGTACCTTTGAAATTTCTCTGCAATACTTGTAAAACGAGCGTTTAGCAGAGGACCAGTTCTTCAGAGTTGATATGGGATTTTCCTATGGAATGTGAATGGGTAAAATGTGCACAAATTGTAAAAAATTAAATAAAAATAAACTATAAAAAAAAAAAACTGCCATTTACCATTTTAAGAATATAATTCTTTTGACAATAAATGTGCCATGATGGCTTACCTCATTTGTGCATTTGGAGTGTTGTTTTTAATGTACAATAGCCTATGTGCATTTTTGTAGTCCAGCTGGTTTCCTGTCGTGATTAATCACATCATCCAATATAGTATTTGACAGAAGTATACTCCTCCAGAAGTATACTGGAGCTGGGGACTATACAGTAATGCACGTCTATCATTGTAAATTGACAGTTATTTTGCCAAATTATAATATATTATTATTATTTATTTGGCATGTCTTTTGCATTACTTTTCACAGTACATGTATTGCCAGTAATTTATTGTGACTTTACGGTGAAAAATCTTAGTGTGGGTTACTACAGTTCTAAAGTAAAAAAAGAAAGCTGTGTGCTAAAATGTGCAAATATGTAAAGATATTTTTTTGAATCTTTAATAAATGGCTAAATGAATAAATTGTCTGTTTCTTTGTTCATAGAGCATGTCGTAAAGCAGCTGTTCTCAACCTTGGTTTCTTGAAAAAAAAAAAATAGCCAATCTACAAGCTCGCAACATATTTTCGAATATTCGTCTATAATGGCATAATTATAATCAAGTTTGGAGTCCCCAAATATTTGTCCTGTGAGGTCTTTGTATAAAAAGGTTGAGCACCACTGCAGTAAAGCATATGGACAATTTCAGCATGTTTAAACCTTCCTCTGTATGTTTTTAATATGTCTCATTTAAGCCAAAAATAATCACTTTACTCTATTTGGTGTTTTAAAGTTCTGCAGGGGTTGCTCCAAGCCTGTCTATCAGTGACATCACTGCCATTCAGTCATATGGCAGTAATGTCACTAGTAGACACCTTTTAGCATGCTCCCGGTGGAACTACAACTAATAATATAATTTAGATGTAAAGTGATTATTTCTTTTTATTAATGAGTCATATTAAAATCATACAGAGGAAGGTTGAAAAAGTGCTGAAATGGTCATTTAATAATAACATTGTTTCAATGTATAATGCAATGTATATATATAGTTGAATCAATGTTGATGCAATTCTACATTATTTCAATGTTGATCATATCATAGTTGAATCAACGTTGATTCATTGTCAGCTTTAAAATAGAAAATTCTGAAATTTGATTGAAAATCCAATGTTCTTTCCATGTTGATCATAGCGAGCACTTTCAATGTCATTTTCTATGTCTGATATCATATCAACCTTCAGCCTGACGAAAACACAATGTTGATTCAACGATTTTTTGCTATCTGGGATAAGTACTTTTATTCAAGTACTGTACTTAAGTACAATTTCGAGCTACTTGTACTTTACGTGAGTATTGTCATTTTAGGGAACTTTCTACTTCTACTCCACTACATTTCAAAGGACACATTGTACTTTTTACTCCATTACATTTATCTGAACCCATCAGTTACTCTTAAACGAAGATTCTCATTTCTGGGTCGTTATTTCTTTTATTCACTATTTCCATTCATAATCCATCGAGGCAGCCTGTGAAGGCTGTCCTGAATGGGTCTGAGATCGCAAACATCCAATACCGCCGCCTAACGCCTTGCGGCCGGTATATCCTTGGAATCTCTCTGGCTCAGCCTGGCGGCTCATCCGAAATGGCCGCCTCGCCACTCCACTGTTGTCCGGGAGGCAAGATGGCGTTGAACGCTCTCGCGAGGATGTCAGCAGGCGGAGCTAGGCAGAGAGGCAGCGCCGGCTGAGAGCATGTACTGAGTGATGGCGACCCCTGTTGGATGGGCGGAACTCCCGTCGGCCGCAGGCAGCCTGGTGCAGATCTGAGTGAAGTCCTCCGGGGCAGGCTGAACGCAGGCAGCTGAACGCTGGTCGAAGTCAGCCGGAGCAAACTGGTTGTTGGCCCACGTTCGTCCTGGGGCGCATGCTTTATACCGCACACTGTAGCTACTATAACTCGGTACTTAAAGACTTGGATAATTGTTTAACCGCACGTTACCTATACAGCACACTGTAACTGCTATAACTCGATTGCTAGTGCCTGGCTCTGCACTCATTGTTCATATAATACCGCTGGTACTGCTAGGATATCGTGTCCACTAGCCAGTACTCATTATCACCCGTTGTCCTCTTACGGGGCCCCCTGGCATAACGTCAGCAACAGGGCTATCCAGAGCCCCGTTAGCTGCGACTACTCGTTGTCAAGTTCACTGCCGAAGAGAGCGACTTCCGCTGGACTCCTCCCTTTATCATCTCCCAGCTCTCTCCGCCACTCTCTGCCTGCTACTGCCCCCTGCAGGTCCCGCCTGCCAGTCACAAGGGGAGACGCATTGTAGTGCATTTTCCAGACTGCTACATTTCCCCCCACTTTGAACTTGCTAAGTCCTCTGCAAGTTAACAACAAAACACACGCATGCATGACAACGGTCCTGAGACCAACAGTTTCACACATCGGTTGACAATTACACATTATGCCAACAGTTTTACACACTCCTTCAGGAGTTGGACACACTGTTCCGCGAACACGCTCTTGAGCACATAGTCCTGACGATACCGAGCGGGTAGCCGACCTCTGGTGCTCCTCTGGGGCCGAGCGGGCTCCACTCTGGGGGGTTCCACCTCCCCCGCCTCCGACTCCGTGTCGGATTCTTCAGTGTCCGTCGGCGGGTCATGGACGACGGCCTCGCCCTCCGGGGCCCTCGGTGGACTGCCCGCGGCCTCCTCTGCAACTCCGTCTCCGCCTTCCTCCCCGTCTCCTCCCGACGGGGTCGACTCCGCGTCGGACCCAGCGTTCGCTGCCTCTTCCGGGGCGTCCCGCACGGGCCTGGGGTGGTTACACGCCCTAGGATGCGGTTCTCGGCGGCACCCGAAAGCATCTCCACTGTCTGACTCGGACGAGCTCTGCAGCGCCACAGGAGTCTGTCGAGGGGCCCTCACCCTTGCTTCTGGGTCGGAGGCTGGAAACGGACAGGTCTTGAGCTGGTCTCGATGCACGGTCCTCTCAGGGCCCCCTGCTTCGGGCCTGACCGTGAACACGGGCGTCCCTTCGTGGCTCTGCTTAACCACCACATATGACGTAGGCTCCCACTTGTCTTGTATCTTATTACGGCCCCGGATTCGGTGGTCGCGTATCAGGATCCGGTCTCCGGCCCGCAGGAGTGCACCTCTGCTCTTCCTGTCGTAAATCCTCTTGCGTCGATGGGACGCCTGCTTCGCCGTGGCCTCAGCGGCCTCCGCGGCGGCCTTTAGTCGCTCATGGTGACTCTGCACCCTCTCGTCTAGGTCCGCCGCCCCCTCCTCAATGACGTCTCTGCCCCCCAGGACATCCCGGGGCATCCTAGCGTCCCTCCCGAAGAGCAGGTAGAAGGGGGAGTACCCCGTGGAGGAGTGCACATGGCAATTGTACGTGAGTACCAACTCGGGTAGGTGCTCTTTCCAGTCTCGCTTCTTCTCTGCGGGCAGACTCCGCAGCATGTCGTGCATCGTCCGATTGAACCTCTCGCATTGCCCATTCCCCTGGGGATGGTACGGCGTGGTGCGGCTCTTGGAGATTCCGTACAGTCGGCAGAGTTCCTTGATGACGCTCGACTCGAAATTACGCCCTTGGTCGGCATGGAGTCTGGCAGTGCAACCATAGTACACGAACCAATGCTTGATGATGGCGGCGGCGGTGGTCTTCGCCCTCTGATCTTTGGTCGGTACGGCAATAGTGAATCTGGTGAACATGTCGGTCAGCACCAGTACGTTCTCATAGCCACCCACTGATCTCTCCAACATGGTAAAGTCCATAGCAAGGACCTCCATGGGGGCTGTCACGTTGGTGCAGGTCATCAGGGCTTGAGCTTTAGGAAACACGTCCCGGGCTAATGCGCATCGCTTGCATTGCTGCACCCATTTCTTCACCTCTTCTGCCATCCCGATCCAGTAATAACTTCGCCTCATCAGGTCCACTGTCCCTTGCCCTCCGTAGTGTCCTCCATCTTCGTGTTGGGTCTCGTAGATCCTCCGTCGCAGGGCCGTGGGCACCACCAGCTGCAGAACCTCCTCCCCGTCCCGGGGGTCACTGACTCGTCGAAACAGTACTTGTTGGTGCAGACGGAACCGCTCCCACTGCCCGTATAACTTGCGGAGTCTCGGGTCTCCCTCCTTTAACTGTACATTGGTGGGGGGAACTCCCCGGGTCACTGCCCGCCACACCGGGCCCAACTCGGGATCGTCCGCCTGTAGCTGCCGCATTTCCGTCCAGTCATACCCGCTGTTCCCTTTCTGTGTTGCTATCCGACAAGCACTGGCGCTCGGGACTTCCCATGTCTCGGTCGGTCTCTCGGGGCCTAGCAGGGCCCGTACCTCTTCCGCTGGGACCAGGACGTAGCAATCGCGGGCGACTGAGGCGGGGGCGCACAAGGAGGCGGTCCGTTCCGGTAGACCCTGATGGGTGTGAGTGATTGAGTGAGTTAGGAAGTCTTTTTCGGTATCTTCTACCTCAGGTTCGGTCCGCATCGGCATGCGAGACAGGGCGTCTGCGTTCTGGTTGAGTCGACCAGGCTTGTATTGGACCACGAAGTCGTACTCTGCGAGCTGAGCGTTCCAACGCTGCTCCACTGCTCCCAGGTTGACCGTACCTAGGTGTTTCAGTGGGTTATGGTCGGTGATCACGGTGAACTGGGCGTACATCAAGAGGTCTCGGAACTTCTCAGTGACTGACCACTTCAGGGCAAGGAGTTCCAGCTTGAACGCGCTATAGTTCTGGTCATTCCTTTCGGACCCCCGTAGACCTCGGCTCGCAAAGGCGATGACTCGCTCCACGCCCTCTTGCTTCTGGCTTAGTACTGCTCCCAGTCCCAAATAGCTTCCGTCGGTGGTCACTATGAAGGGGAGTTGGAGATCGGGGTAGGCCAGCACCGGAGGCGTCAAGAGGCACTCTCGCAGATGATCGAAGGCCGTCTGACACTGCAGAGTCCACTTGAAGGCCTCGGGCCAGCCTTTAGTGAACCCCTTCTTTTCTTTTCCCATCAGGGCATGCAGGGGCTGGGCCACTTGGGCGAAGCGGGGCACGAACCGCCGATAATAGGACAGGAACCGGATAACCTGCCTCACCTCCTTCGCAGAGCGTGGCGCTGGGCAGTCCTCCAACGCCTTCACCTTGTCGGTGTCGACCTGTACGCCGGCCGCGGAGACAATGTGCCCCAGGAATTTGACCTCGGTCTTCAGAAGGAAGCACTTTCGGGGCTTGAGTTTGAGCCCATGTTCCCGCAGTCGTCCAAACACCAGGTCTAACTTCTAGCAATGGCTCTCGAAGTCCCGGGCGAACACCAAGACGTCGTCCAAGTAGACGAGTAGGACGTCGAAGGCCAGGTCTCCCAGCACGGCGGTCATCAACCGCTGGAAGGTTGCGGGTGCGTTACACAAGCCGAAGGGCATGCGGGTCCACTGATAGAGGCCGAAGGGCGTCGTGACGGCTGTTTTCTCTTGATCCTCTTCTTTCACCGCCACTTGGAAGTAGCCAGCGGTGAGGTCGAGTGAGGAGAAGATCTTGGCCTGCCCCAAGGCGTCTAGGGACTCCTCAATGCGAGGTAGGGGGTAGGCATCTCGGTGCGTCATGTTATTGAGGCGGCGGTAGTCACAGCAGAACCGCACGGAGCCATCTTTCTTTATGACGATCACAGCCGGTGACGCCCACGGGCTGCAGCTCTCTACTAGCACCCCCTGGTCCACCAGGTCTTGTACGTGCCGCTTCACCTCCTGAAACACGTGAGGCGGTATTCGGCGATGCCGTTGCTTGACCGGGGACGCGTTGCCAGTGGGGACGTAGTGAGTGACCGTGGTAGTGTAACCGTAGTCTCCGTCGTCCACGGAGAACACCGCCTTGTGTTTCTCCAGCACTTGATTTAGTCGGCTCACTTGGGCCGGCGTGAGATCTTGCAGATTCGCCTGCACGGGCACGGCCAGTCCTCGGACTCTCCCGTACAGCTCTACTTCGGGTGGGCTGTCTCGAACCTCAATCGCCGTCACTCGGACGCCTCCGTCTACTTCCTCCACGGTCACCCTCTCCTTAGGTCGCACTTGACGGGGGCAGTGGAGCTCCGCCAGCCTGGACCTGGGTCTGAGCACCATCTCAACGTTGGTCGGGTTCAACACCCGCACCGGCACTCTTCCCTGTCGAGCGTAGGTCACTACGTTTGCCACCAGCATTCCGGGGGGCAGGTTCGCACTTGGCGTGTTCTCTAGCATCACGGGGCGTCGCGTCCCCACTGTCGTCTCGCAGCGGCCTGAGACGATCACTTCGCTGTGTGGGGGAATAACCACCGGCTCTCGGCCGGCCACTTTGAGGTATCCCATACTTCCCGGGGTGGCACACTCTCGGGCCTCTTGGGCCATGGCGGTGACGATACGGCGGATGGCGATGCTCCTAGTGTCGACCCGTCTTCGGCTCGCCAGGCGCATCCCCTTGATTCCTCGGAACAGGCCGTCTACCCCACCGAGCACGTTCATGCCCAGAAGTCCCTGGACGGCGTCTCCTGGTGCCATTCGGGCAGGGTCATCCTTGAGGATGAATATACATTTCCCCGCAAACGTCATCTCTAGGCACTGCACTTCGGCGTACAGACACCCCACCACTGGGATCTCCAACCCGTTGGCGGTGATGAGGGTGATCCAGTTGGAGGGGGTCAACCTCGACCGCGGGAAGTGTCTTCTGAAGTGACTCTCGTTCATGGTAGTGACTTCGGCGCCTGTATCGAAGAGGCAGCGGGTCTCGACCCCGTCGATCTGGACGTCTAGGGTGAGGCACTCCCCGTGCACGTCCTGCATCCCCCTGCCTTCTGTAGCCGAGTCGGTGACTCCGGCTGTGACGGCGTCCACTGTTTTTCGTGACCCGGGTCGGTATCCTGTCGGGCCCGGAGCTTCGGGGGCGGGGTTAGTGGCTATGCCTGGCCCGCGGGCTGAGCGGGGACACTCCCTGCTGATGTGGCCCGGCTGATTGCAGGCGTAGCAGATCAGCCTGCCCTCTTCATCTCGGCGGGGTGGTTCCCGTGGGGCGGCGGTTGCGTCGTCCCGGCGGCGCAGCCCAGTGGCACCTCTCCGGGGCGCGTCACGTTCCTGTTGGAAGGCCCGGAATAGTTGCTCTTGGCGCGCACCTAGCTGTTCCTGTCCGGCCTTGAGCTGCTGAATAGCTTCTTGCAGTGCGTCGACGTTCGGTGGGGCCTCTCGTCTCTCCGCGGCTGCGGCGTGTACTAAGCCCCGGGAGGAGCTCTTGTCGGAGGGGAGGACCAGCTCGTCCTCCGACCAATCGATCGCCGCCTTCAGGACTTGAGGGAACGGCCGCGTCCCGTCCTCTCTCATGTACTTCCGCATTTCTCTCCTCAGGGCCTCGTCTCTGAGGCCGACTACAAACCGTTCTTGTAGCAGGGCAGCGGCGTCAGCAACCTGCGTAGGCGCCCGACGTCGTAGGCGACGGATCCTCTCTTGCAGGTCATAGACGAATTGGCGTACGGTCTCGCCGGCGGCCTGTCTTCGGTCGAAGAACTCCCCCAGTCGAACGCTGACCGGGACCTTGTCCCCATAGGTTTCTTCGAGGAGTGTGAACAAGCCTTCCGTGTCTGGGATGGTTCCCTCTGTCCGGAAGCGTACCATCTGCTTCGCTTCGCCTTTGAGGTGAAGCTGTACGACCTCCGTGGTTGTTCTTCCGCGGGCACTCGACTGGCACGGAGATGGGTCTTCATGGCCTGGATCCAGTCTTCCACAGGCAGTTCCTCTCTCTCCTTTTCACCCCCGAATTCGCTGCACTTCCGCTCTCGTTGGACGTACACCACCGGGAGGGGCGCTGGAGGGAGCTGGAGGATCATGGCTTGCGCCGCTGCAAGCGACTCCTGGCGCCGGGCCCTTTCCAATTGTTCGTGTTGGTGATCCAGGACGCCCGCCTGGTCTTGGAGTTGACCCTTTAGGGACTCCACTTCGGCGGTCAAGGTCCGCACCGTCTCGGCTTCCCTCTCTTCCTCTTTGAGCGGGGCCGGCGAGTCATCTCTTTGCTGCACCCGGGACGGCCCGGCTTTGACCTCCGGCTTCGGGGCGTCGTTGTCCGACATCTCAGGCCTCTGGGTCGTCACTTACAAGGGAGTGGAGTAGGATGTTGATCCTGTTCGTGACGCCAAATGTAGCAGGGTGGATTATCCCTGCTTCGTGGGAACTGTGGTGCCCGGTCAATAGGTAGCGAGACACAGCAGCACTCTGGCCAGCTGCACCTCCGTCTTTGGGGTCCGGAGCGTCAACTGGAGGCTGGCAGTGGGGATGTATGAGGCCCAGGATTTACAAACCTGGTCCGGTACTCTGGTCTTCCTCCCTCTCTCTGGAGCAGTCAGCAGTACTCCCCAACACACCCTCACCCTCCACGATTGTCTCTTTTGCCCTCCCACACCTAATGACCGGATGGTAGAGAAATAACTTGGTTCCCCCCGCAAGCAGTACCCTCCCTTGACACCAGAAACCTTACAATAGAAATGGAAGGTAGAATAGGAAGGGGTTAAGGTTAAATATATTACCCGCATCAAAGGGTTAAGGTTAGGGTTAGGAATAATAAAAGACACGCACACAGTGCTCCCGTTCTGGATGAATGTATTGTAACTCAGCCTAGTTACAACAATGCTACGTCTGGTGATTACTGCACCATGGGTATCCATACAATAATTACACTGGCATGAATCAATGGCATGAATTAATGGCATGAATCAATTATCGTATTACACCCAGGCACCAAGTGCTCTCAGGTACCCAGACTAAACACTGCCCACGTCTGGGCGGAACACAGTATTTACCTTCTCTAAGGAATTACACTCATACTGTCCCCGGTTGAGAATATGGGGAAGGAAGGGGGAGCATAGGGAAGAGAATAAAGGGATTCACTGAACGGGAATTATTTATGAAATACACGCCTTATCACGGTCAAAGAAAAGGAATGAAATAAAAGAGTGAGCCCACAAAATACCTATAAAGTCCTATCTTAATGCGGGCGGCTACGTGGCGTAGTGGGCAAGGCACTCGCCACGAAATCTGGAGACGCTGGGCTTGCCTGTTCGAGCCCAGCGCTCCACATTTGCTTTCAGTTTAGCTGGTCGTCCGTACTAATACACATTGGCCGTATTAGGGGGTGGGAAACTGATGGGTGGGGATCGGGCGTTGTGGACAGCGACTCCTACAGGTCGGTTGGTGCGCCTGCGCAGTAGAATCAGGAAGTGTCGGGGGCAGCGTGAGCCTCCCACGCGTTACTCCTCGCCACTGAGAGATCGAGCTGCGCAGGTGAAAAGATGCGACTGCTGTTACCTCAAGTACCGGAGGGGACTTGTGCTATGTATGACTTAGTCCACATTGCAGCCGGCTTGTGGGAGGCAAGAAACAGCGTCCGTGACAGGGGAGGGTTGAATTGGATGATACGAAATTGGGATGGGAGAAAATATAGAAAAATGGGAGAAAAAGTGGATAAAAAAAAAAAAAGTCCTATCTTAATGCCGGCATATATTGTTCGGGGTACCCCTATGAACTGGTAGTAGCAACGTTACCTTCGCCCGCGGGCTGCACCACACTGTGTACTGTATATGGAATCGGGAGCATCAATGCTCATTTGTACTCATCCGAAATGGCCGCCTCGCCACTCCACTGTTGTCCGGGAGGCAAGATGGCGTCGAACGCTCTCGCGAGGATGTCAGCAGGCGGAGCTAGGCAGAGAGGCAGCGCCGGCTGAGAGCATGTACTGAGTGATGGCGACCCCTGTTGGATGGGCGGAACTCCCGTCGGCCGCAGGCAGCCTGGTGCAGATCTGAGTGAAGTCCTCCGGGGCAGGCTGAACACAGGCAGCCGGTCGCAGGTCTGGTCGAAGTCAGCCGGAGCAGACTGGTTGTTGGCCCACGTTCGTCCTGGGGCGCGCGCTCTATACCGCACACTGTAGCTACTATAACTCGGTACTTAAAGACTTGGATAATTGTTTAACCGCACGTTACCTATACCGCACACTGTAACTGCTATAACTCGATTGCTAGTGCCTGGCTCTGCACTCATTGTTCATATAATACCGCTGGTACTGCTAGGATATCGTGTCCACTAGCCAGTACTCATTATCACCCGTTGTCCTCTTACGGGGCCCCCTGGCATAACGTCAGCAACAGGGCTATCCAGAGCCCCGTTAGCTGCGACTACTCGTTGTCAAGTTCACTGCCGAAGAGAGCGACTTCCGCTGGACTCCTCCCTTTATCATCTCCCAGCTCTCTCCGCCACTCTCTGCCTGCTACTGCCCCCTGCAGGTCCCGCCTGCCAGTCACAAGGGGAGACGCATTGTAGAATATGAATCAGTACTGTCATTTATAATCCGTATTCCAATGCTCTTCGGAAGGGGACGTTTGTGTCATTGCTCGTGTGAATCAATTACACTAGTTAGAATGTCTTTGTGTACAAAAAAGGATATAAACACAGTCAGCAGTTCTGAATAATATACCATATTTTCCAGACTGCTACACAAGCATGCCTTCGTTGTGATCCGAAAGTGTTATTGTAACATTACTCCACAATGTATGCCGTTGGTGATGATCGAAGCATAGAAGCCCCCCACCCAGGCACGTGCACACATAGAGGCCAAGGGGTGCTTGAGCACCTGCCCTTTTGAGCCTCATCAAAAAAGTGCCCTTTTTGAAAAAATAATTTAATATATATATATATATTTTTTTTTTTTTTTTTATCGTTACGCATATAGACTGCCCTTCCAACTGAAAAATGTCAGGATAGAATCAAAATATTAGGTAAAGAGAGTGAGATGCCCCATATTCCATTGCAGTTTGCACGGCCTCCTCACCGTGCCTCTCCGCGGACCTATATATTTTATGCATAGCGTGGGTGGTGATGATGATGATGATAGAAACCGCTGTGGCGCATAGAGTTGAATGCTGGTATTACACTCATTGAGGGACACGAAGAAGTCAAGTCCGATGGGATTTGGGAATCTCAAATACAAATCGGGATTGGAATAAAAAAGGCATTTATATTAAACAATACAGAATATACAGCACTTCTTGGGGTCTGTAGGGTAAGCACTTATTCCCTCCCCCCTGAACATTTATGGAGATGTATAGGCCTTTTAAGTCAGTGATAAAAGTGTCTTTCAAGGATAAGTGAGCTCCTGCACTGCTTATTATAGTTCAATATTCAATATTTGATCACAAAAAAACCCCAAAAAGCATAAAAAGGGGGCCCCCCACCCGAAAAGGGCCCTTAAAAATTGCGCTTGCGCGCTATGCGTGCTCGGTTAATATATACACACAAATGTAGTGCCCTTTTCAGCCTTTGAGCACCTGCCCCTCTAAAGTCCTGTGCACGTCCCTGCCCCCACCCCCACCCTTTCATGCATGCATGATGAAACATAATACCGATAATATAGCGTTGATTTCAGATTGATTGTTGATCCAAGCGAGGAATGGCACGGTTTCTAGTGACATGCACTAAAGGCTGCTTAGCGGCGTTTCCTGGGATTACACAGAATTACTCTAAAACTATACTCATATTCACCACGGTATAAAACGGGAATGTATGGAGGAAAAAATTATGTTTTTTGCATCTTGACCGGAAGAAACTCAATGACAATCGACTATATTATTAGATCCATAGCTATAATATTTAATATAGTTTTAGCACTGCAAACACCGGCATGTATCCCCATTCATTAAAGCGCTGGCACACACGGCCCACAGCGACCTCTCTTGAACGGCACTGGATGTGTTAACATAACCTATAGAGGTCAATGGATCGAGGCTTGAATGCTCCCAAGCACTGGAATACACAAACGTTGTGTAGAATGTGTACTTTTACTTTAGATACTTAAGTACATTCAATAGCAAATACTTCTCTACTTTTACTTAAGTAGAATTTGAATGGAGGACTTTTACTTTACCAAAGTACTAATTTATCTGGGTATTTCTACTTTTACTTAAGTAAAGGAACTCTGTACTTCTTCCACCGCTGCCTACAGTATGTGTACAGCTGATGTTGTTGTATGTTGTATGAACAATGAGTTCAAAAAGTATTCGGCCTGGAACCCATTTTTGTGAATAAATGCACTCATGTTATTTAGGATAAGATCAGATAAGATAAGATTCCTTTATTAAATTAAAGATTAAACTGGACTTTGAAGAAGTCTTTATTCATTGCACACATTGACAATGTCGTCATGCAGTGACACACAAATGCGATGGGCGGCACACACAGATACACACACATGCATTTTTTTCTTTTTGGGTCGCTCATGAAATGTTCCTCTCTTCGTTTGTCCCATCCCGTCCTCCTTCCCCCCAAGGGCAGCCGGGAGCAGACATGGGCCTGGGGACCAAGTGCTCCTGTCCGTCTTCGCCAGGGACACAAGTCGCGTTAGCAATCTGTTCTGCATGTTTTTTCATTGGGTTTATCTTATCAGGAGGGGAAACCCTTGCGAGCATGGGGAGAACATGCAAACTCCACACAGAAAGGCCCGGGAGATACCCCACCTGGGTAACTGGCAACGTCGAACCCTGGACCTTCTAGCTGTGAGGCCACAGTGTTAACCACTACACCACGTGCCGTGTTATTGATCCCCTTAGGGGAATTCGGGCATCATAGCAGCATGGGGGAGGGGATGTACAGGTATGGGCAAGGTAATAGAAGAAATACATAAATATAGGCAATACAATTTAATCTGAATAGAAAAACATTAGAAAAATAAACAGTGTAAACAATATAATTAACTGATGTGAAATAATCCAATGTCCCCATTGACACCATGTCAGGGGGCTAAACGTATTTTGACAGATGAATATTTGATCCTCATGATAATATTCTTGTTTAAATAGGCTTATATAATTCTTAATTTATGATGACATCTTGGCTGTAACTTAAAAACCTCCCAGACATTTGTGAATAGTGCTCTAGACCACACACGACTATACATTATACACATAACTATACATTATACTCTATACCGCTAAATTACTAAATGTAAATGAGTGGCACGCGGGCTGTTTGTGTTTTCCTTCGGTCATGACATGTGTGCTGCTTTACTCCCGCAGCTGGGGTGAAGGGATGGACAGGATGCCACTCAGTTGTCGAAATCTCTTAAATTTTTCTCCAACAGGTTACAAACCTTGAAACAATCAAACATTCAGTCAATAACCAACACATCACTACTATCATTCTGTAAAGCAATTAGTTTACTCTCACCAGTTCCTTCTCTTGTCCCTTCACTACTGACAAATTCCCCGCAACTTCCTGTTTTACCTCTTTCACCAATGCCCACGTGTACATATTTCAACCAATTACAGCCTATTCTCCGCTAAGTCCCCGGATCACACGTGAATAATAAACAGCATCTCAATGCAAAAGCCTTAACTAAGCATACAGAACTTCCATACATCCGAAATGAAATAATATATAGTTCCATACATCCGAAATTAAATAATATAATTAATAATATAGTTAATCAATAGCTCAACAGAGAGAGAATGAGGATCCTGCTTCTGTCTCATTATGCAAAACACGCCCATTTTAGTTTGATTGATTGCAGCCACACCCCTTTGAGAGGATTTATGACCATAAGCCCTGCCCCCTTTTCTGATTGGTCGAGGGGTTCAAGGAGGCGGGGCATCCGGTTTCGGAGGGGAGGGACTTCCGGTTTCGGAAGGGGCGGAGTTATAGGGGGAGGGACTTCCCCCTATAACAGGCTGATGTTGTTTGAAAAAGAGTGATAACTTGTAAACAGGGGTTCTAAGTAACCACACTAAGTATGTATGTATGTATGTATGTATGTATGTATGTATGTATGTATGTATGTATGTATGTATGTATGTATGTGTGTGTGTGTGTGTGGAGGATTGTTTTTTTTTTTTTTTTTTTTTTTAGAAAAATACGATGTAAGCTGAAACCTGGGTTGCATACCTCCATAGAGATCTGTGTGTTTCGAACTGCTGGGTTGTCAACCTGAAGTCGAAACTGTTTCAGCATGGTGTATTGCCAATGGGGGGCAAGGGTAATGTTTAAGTCATATGCATGGAGGCTAAGTTATGTTATGCTAGATGGGTGCATCTCAGGGGTGGGGGTGAGGGGTTGATTACAACCACCCCCTAGGTGTCGTAGTAATTAGGTTTCGGTGAAACGTTTTATTTAAAATAGATTATTTTAAAAAAGGTTCCATTACCGTGTTTTGTATTATTGTTCACATTAATTATTACAGTTAAAGATATGAGTATAAAAGTTATATGTGATAGTGTGCTGAAAATATAAAGTTCAGAAAATATGTGTCTGTGAGGGTCTGTGTGTGTGTGGGGGTGTGAATTGGGCCCCCTTAGGTGTTAAAACACCCCCCATGGTGGTGAGAAGGTTAGCAGTTTAGGGGGAGGGAAGGCATGCATACGGGCCTGTAGAGTTAGAGCAAAACTCTGTAGAACATTATAGTCATATCATAATTTTTAGTTCACACAATGGATGGGTTCACATGAACACAATTTAAACCAGGTACTAAAAATGTACGGATTAGATTCCAAGTCCAGTGTAACCTCAGACCTACTCATAATGGCTAAGGACAATAAAACATTCTATTATTCTAACCTATATGGGCTGATGTAACCCTAACTAACCTTACAGTCATGCATTTGTCCTAATAAACTAACCTACACTATAACATGCAACACTTTGATGAATATTGTTACACAGGTGACAGAGTTGTATTCCCCCCTGATCACCTATCGTACTGAACTTGTAAGTAGTTTTGGATAAAAACGTCAGCTAAATGACTAAATGTAAATGTAAATGGTATCCACGACTAGGGGTGTCTGTCTGTTGACAGTTTGGGACACAGTGGTGACCATGCAATAGAGATAGCTGTAGTTATTATTTCTTATTTCGTAAAACGAATACAATGTATTAAGATATAAATGTACCCCTATATTCAAGTCTTTTGACAAGGTTAAGAGAATACATACTTTTGTCTTGTTTACATCAGAGACCCCCATTTTCAATTCACCAGGACATATATGACATACATGACTTACAGATAGACAGTACTGCTACATCCATACATTTAGGACATACCAGATTGCAAATACACCAGTGTTTGTGATACAAAACAAAAGAAAAAAGAGTGATAACTTGTAAGTGTGTGTCTGTGTGTGTATGTATGTATGTGTCTGTCCAAGCTGTTTTAACTGTTTCAATAGGGTATTTCATATGTCTTAAATTACGACTTATTTTTGGATATAGATCACATCAAAACACTCAGTATGCTAAAGTTAACTAGCTATCCATGAATGACCCTAGACTGTTTCAATGGTACACCTGTATTTATAAAGCATTTATAGGTCAACTACCGTTTTTACCACGGTTCAAACCACACCATCACATCAAACACAATTTATATGTCTCAGTACCCCTGAAAATAGCACAGAGTTTGGGGGAAAAGGCCTTCATGTTCTCTGATAGCTAGGCCTGTAAAGGACGTTAAAAAAAACGTTGAATATGCAGGCCCTCAATAGCATATCTGATTTTAAAGTTCAAATTAAGGGCATTTTAAAGAATGAGACCATTCAATATAGTTTGCTCCACCTCAAATGTAACCCCAGGGCCCACTTTGCCTTTTGTATGTCTCAGTATGCTTTTTGTGTATTTTTAGGTGTTTGTTTATGTTTTAGATGTCATTTGGGGGCCAGGTCTAGCTAAAAAAGGGATCTATGATCTCAAATGACTACCTGGTAAAAGGTATAGCATCGTTCATGCAGGAATTGCAACTCTAACGTGTTACACACGAGTAAATCAGACATAACATTTGCAAATAGTATTGTTCTAAACAATGCAAGGCAAAAATATTTTTATTTCTGTATCTACTGTAGACAATATGCAATTATATCATTGTCACCTGAAAACATGTTGCAGGATATTTAGCAGAAACTACGATAAATGTAAAAAACATGAGTTTCAAGTTTCTTTAATAGTTGTCATACAGAAGTACAGAATACTTTTATACAAAATGCTTCTTTCTGCTACGCTCCAGAGGCTGTGCTAGGCAAGAGATAAGTATGAAATAAAATAGTATAGCATGTAAAATAGAAGTAAAACTAGAAGTCACATAGACAGTGTTAAGTATAATATGTACAATGTTCGATACAGAATAGAAGTAACTGAGTTACCATACAATATACAATATACTATGCAATACTAATATACAATACTATATAGTGCAAAGCATAAATGAGGGTGAGGTACAATTTAGGCACAATTTACAGTAAGGTGTACACAGGTATGGGGTGTAGTGCAAATCCATTACCAATAAATATAAAGTGTGTTTAGGTGTTCTAAAGTGTGGAGAGTGGGTGCTGCAGTGTGTTGTTTGTTTAAAGTGAGTGTGTGCGTTTGGATGTGTGTGTTGTGAGTGCATTTGATGGTTGTTGCATAGTGTTATTGTTCGTTATGTGATAACACATAATCCTATTGAATTCTGAATTTTTTGTTTATTGGTTGAGTGTCAATGATACACATAAATTATAAACATATCAAATCATGCAACAGGTCGATACATGTAAAATAGACGTTTACACAATGATAAGAAAAGAGGTTAAATAAAAAAAGTGTTTCATTACAGATGTATTTTAGAAGTTTAGTAAGATCAAGCCCCAAAGATCTCCTATGTCTTTTCTTTAAGCTGTTCTAAAATACAGTATACAACAAATACATTTCTGAAGTACTTTACAGAACAGCGTCTAGTTAAAATTGTTTTTTTCAGGTGCAATAAGAAAGCCCCTGCAACTTTAAGCTCTCAATATTTTGGACCTGTATTACAAACTACAGTTACACACAGCATGAAATATTCAATCAACACAAAAGTGACAGTCGAAGGAAACTCAAGATATTGTATGAGGTGTTTTTAAAAGGGGCGAATTAAGTATTTTTACTAGATTGAATCAATAGTCAGAAGGATCTCTGCATGTAGGAGGATAATGCTAATTTGTCAGGGGTTGACATATATCAACCCCCCATGACACCTCACTCCTATGTAAGACAAACAGCTTGATGTTGTAATTACAATGATTAGACTCGTGTGCCTGTTTCCATTTTATCAGGATGTACGGGGATACAAAATCTATATAATAATAAGCTGTATATGTATACCAACTGTCATGCAAGAATTGCAACTCTAAAGTGCTACACAAGAGTAAAACAGACTATTTCCAAACAGCATTGTTCTAAACAGAGCAATGCAAAAGTCTTTTATCTTTTTTTGTATCTACTATAGACAATTTGTATTTATATCAAGGTCACATGAAAACATGTACATGGGTAAATGTACTTTGGTAAATGTAAAAAACATGATATCACATAATCTTAGTGAATTCTGATTTTTTATTGAGTGTCAATGATACACATAAATTATAAACATATCAAATCATGAAACAGGTCGATACATGTAAAATAGACGTTTACACAATGATAAGGTAAAAACAAAGTGTTTCAATACAGATGTATTTTTAGAACTTTAGTACGATCAAGCCCCAAAGGTATTTTCTTTAACCTGTTCTAAGGTATATTATACAACAAATACATTTCTGAATTACTTTGCATAACAGCATCTAGTTAAAATAGTTTTTTAGCCACACTAAATAATAAGAAAGCCCCCCTGAGTAGTACTTTATGCTCTCAATATTTCGATATGCATTAAATCCTACAGTTACACACGATAGGAAATATTCAAACAGCTCAAAGATGATAGTTCTAAGACAAATACATTTTAACTCACTCACCATAGGTGAGTTAGTGTGTAGTATGGCTAACATGTATGAAAGTAACATAAAGCCGTTATTTATTAGAGTTGTTGATACAATACTACACATACCAATAAAATATTTATTAATTTTGCAGAAAAAAGCTAAATGCACAGTATTACCAGCGGAGGTTGTTTGATCCTTGTCCCGATGATTGAAGGACATTTGTTTTAAGAACCATTTAGCATGAAACATCTTAAAACAAAGATGAGTTTTATTCATTATAACCATGAAAATAATACAATGTTAGGTGTTGTCGTGATTATAGTGTTCACAGATAGGAATGTATCCAGGAGGGGGTCCTTTATACATCAGTAACCCTGGACAGAGTTGTGAAGTCAGAGACCATGATGTATCATTCACATTAATTTATCCAAATATACAGGATGTGTCAGACGCGTGTGCGAAATTTACCAGCACTATGCAGGGTTTTACATAGGGTACTAACAAAAACATTTCATATTGTTTCAGTGATGGCCTGGTTGATAGGTCTATTGTTGACTTGTCTTATTTGTACCTGAAAGTTTTGCTTCGTTCACACAATAAAGATGCTGTTTGTGTAAAAATAATGTATAATATCTGGACTGATTCACTGTGCCCAAGGTATCGATACACTGTACCCCGTTACAGGGGGTATAGTGGATCGATTATATTTTGTATGAAACACCTTAAAACAATGAGGCATTTCATTTATAATATCAAAACATGGAACTCTTATGTAGAATGATGTAAAAAGAGTTCTACTAATATATTTCACTTAAAAAACGTGTACAGAAAGATAAATATCTGACCCCGGAGCCCCGTCTGAGTGTAAACCGCTCTCTTCTGTAATGTGTATAATGATTTTATGGTAGTCATATATGTATTTCCCCATACTTCAGCACAATAACTAAGGTATGGTGAGATAAGTGAGCAATATAGTATTCCCATTGCATCATATCTTAACACATGTCTCACTTTATTTAAAACAAAAATACTCTTAGACATCTTTTTTTTAACGTGTGTGGGATTTCCATGTTAGTTTGTCATCCATTATTACACCCAAAATCTAAACTCTGACACTCTTTCAATAGCCATGCCATCTATTGATACTACCACCTTGTCGCCCTTTTGTCGATTACCGAAAATCATAAACTTGTTTTTTTCAGATTTAACGCTAACTTGTTTACATCAAACAATTTTTTTAGTTTTGTCATTTCATGTTCAATACTTTCAGCTAACTTGTTTAAATCGTATCCAGAACAGTGAACATTTGTGTCATCTGCGAACAAAACTAATATTTTTGACACAACTGTCATTGATGTACAAATTAAAAAGTTTTGGTCCTAAAACGGAACCTTGGGGGACCCCACATTCAATAGTCATACACTCAGATGTGTTACCTGCACACTGCAGTTTGTTTGATCAAAGGGGTAACATAAAATAATGGCAACCAAAACACAAAGCTGTACAAACAGGATCAGCATCAGACACAGGGGAAGACAGAACAGTTATACATGAGGGAATGACAAGACGAGGCACACCTGGGTTGATTACAAATGGGTACACCTGGGAGGAAAACGATAAGGACTACAAGAGCAGGACAGGGAACTACAGCTAGACATAACACATCACACTGGGAACGCCTGATCAGGGCACAAACACGTAACACACTGGGACCCCAATTGTTTTCATATGCAGTTAGTCAACCATGTACTGTACAGCCATACTGACTGATTTGGAGCATAATGTCGTCTACAGCTGAATTCTCATAGACAATTAAATTAATATGCCGATTTCTTTTTATTATTTCTGGTTCCATGAGTTGGCTAGGGTGTTACTGTATCTGTGTGTGTCTGTGTGTGTGTGGCCTAAATATTTCAATTAAATTCCATTCAAACCTGTATTTATTCTCGAAAGGACAATTGAGGTCACCCTCATTTTCAATGTTGTCGAGACTTATAGACATTTCAATGCATACATTTTTTACATTATAATAATAATAAATATGAATAACTCTATCTATATAGCACTCTTCATACATGGACCGCAGTCCAGAGTAGTCAAGAGCCCCACAGCAATTAGTATAAAATGAACATAGGCATGAAATCAGCATACAGTTGACAGAATAAAAGCAATGCATGAATTGCAGACATAAGAATAGGTATAAAAGACAATAAAAGTAGTGCAACGTAAATGTGCAGACATAAGAATCGGCATAAAATAAGTACAATGTTGCTCGAAGGCATGTGAAACCCCCCCCCCCCTCCCCGGAAACAGCCAGTCCCCCAAACACCCCACACATCAATCCCCCCCCGATAAAGCCTGTCAGGACCGAAGAAAAACACAAACAGCCCGCACGCCACTCACACCGCCATCCAACCCCTGCAGGCCGTCTCATCTCCCCCGGTCCCGGCGACTTCGCCACCACGAGGAAACCAGCGAACCCCACTCCCTCACCCCCAAACTCCACGGAGGAAATGACGCCCCAGGACCAGAAGCCACACCAAAGTTGGAGCTATCATTTATTATGCATGGTTGCCTGTAGTTAAGCACCTGAAATGTGTCTTTCACACCAACTGCCAATCATTTAGCACTGTCCTCCAGAGCGTAACGTGCAGCATAACAGCATAGAAAATAGAGCTGTACCATTGTCTTTTGTTTAAGTTGATTGTAGGTAGCTTTAAGAAATGGCAATAGGTCAAATAAGTCAAATAAAGGTCAAAGGCCCTTTGTGCCTATCATGCTTTCTCAAACTAGACTTTCAAATATTTTATAACATATTATATATATATTTTACATTTACATTTTACATTTAGTCATTTAGCTGGACGCTTTTATTCAAAGTGACTTACAAGTTCTGTATGACAAGTCATCAGGAAGGGTACAACTCTTACAGCTGAGTAACAATGTTCATCAAACAGTGTTGAAACTTGGGTGCTGCAGTGTTGAGTGCATAATAGTAAAGACCTATTAGTTATAGTAGGAAGAGCATGATAGAGGACAGTAAGAAGGTTAATTTAATTTTTTTCATTTCAGATATTGATTGAAGAAGTGTGTTTTTAGTCGATGGTGAAAGATTGGTCGGTTTTGGCTGTCCTAACTGTGATGGGAAGTTCGTTCCACCATTGTGGAGCGAGGACCGAGAATAGGCGGCTTCTCTTTGATGACCCTCCCGGAGCTCGGATAGGACTGGGGTATATATATATATATATAATTTTTTTTTTTTTTTTTTTTTTTTATTATTTTTTTTTTTACATAACATAAAATTAGACATACAAGCATTAACAGTAAACATCCAATGAAATCACCATTTAAATAAATGTAGTATACGAGATATACACCTAATACTTGCTATCTAATACCCTACATACATAATGCTCTTGCTCGCCCACCCCCCCCCCCGGACCCCCACTTGGATAATCCATCCATTATCATTTGTTCCTAACCAGGCACTACAATTCATATGCTAGCTTTTATTCTCTCCACCACTTCTAACCAGATTGCAATTTTGGCTTCACTGACGCCTACAATTCTTGCTGTAGATATTTCTAGATAGATCACATCGAGATATGTAAGAACCCATACCTTCCGACAATTTTTTTCCGGTTGAAACCATCGTGATGCTATCAGCTTTTTAGCCGCTGTGAGACCAGATAAAACTAATCTCTTTAGCTGTATAGGGGCTCCATACTGAAAAACATCATTCAACAGCAATACAGAGGGGTGTACAGGTATGTTCAGAGATAAGAAATTTGATAATTGCTGGGCCACTTCTTTCCAGAATATCTTAACTGGTGGGCAATCCCAATACATGTTCATAAATGTACCCTCATCCCCATTTGTACATAAGGAACATCTGGAGTATTGTTTAAGTCCCATTCTGTTCAATCTTATAGGAGTCAAGTATGTCCTATGAATATAATTAAGATTCATTTGTTGATGGTCCGGGTTACGTGACGCAATTCAAACGTTTGCCCAGGCTTCTTGCCAATCAAAATTTATTTCCAAGTCTGGTATATCCCTCCTCCAGACTGAGTCTAGGGGGAGGATTCCATACGAGGACGTTAGTAAGTGATGATAAAAATCTGATACGAAACCTCTCGATGTCTCTCTTTCATAGAAGAATTTGTGGTATCTGTGGTGCTCAATTGGTATCCTTAATGGGACTCCATGAGCCTTCAAACAAACCAATAGCTGTGCGTAAAAATAATATGTGGAACTGGTGAGATTACATCTTTTATGTATGTCTTTATAAGCTACAAAAACCTCTCCTAATGTGTGTATGCCCTGCTTCTCCCATTTAGGGTATCTTATAGGTAGTTTTCCAATCAGGAGTGCATTGTTATTGAATAGGGGAGTATGACTATGCCATTTATGTTGGTTAGAATATTTTTTTTGTGTTTCACGCCATATTCGGATCACATGAGTAATAAGGGGGCCAAATTTCAATTCGAATTGTGGTGCTACTATATTTACTTCTAAGTTTCTCCAGGATACAGATGCTTGGGAATCAAACCAGGTTGTCAGTGGTCTTAAAGAGTACGCTTTAAAATAGTGGTAAAAATCTGGAAATGCCATACCTCCGTCGGCTTTGTTTATCTGTGCTCTTTTTATACGTGGAGGTTTGTTATTCCAAATAAATGTGTATGCGGTGGAGTGTAATTTTTTCCAGTAACCATCAGGAGGGGGTAACGGTAACATTGAGCTAATGAAGTTGATTCTAGGTAAAACATCCATCTTAACTATTGATACCCGTGCCTGTACTGAGTTTTTGAGTTTGGACCACCTGTCAAAGTCGTATTTGATCTTATCTTGGAATTGTATGTAATTGTACTTCACCGTTTGGCTTATAGTAGGGAATACTTCAACTCACATCTGAAGTGTTTAACCATTGGTATTTTTTCTGGAAGGAATGTATTCTTTGCAGGGGTATTAAGTGGAAGGAAAGCCGACTTTGGCCAATTTATCCTAAATCCCGATAGATTGCCAAAGTCATCAATCAACTTGAGAAGATGAGGCATTGAGGTGTTAGGGTTTTGTATGAACAATATTACGTCATCCGCATATAAACTAATATGATGTTGTGTGCCCTTAATTGCGATTGGTTCTATAGATTGGGATTGTCTTATATATTGTGCTAAAGGCTCTAATGATAAAGCGAATAGTCCGGGACTAAGAGGGCAACCCTGTCTGGAGGAGCGCGATACCAGAAAGATTTCGGAGGTGATTATACCTGTTGTAATCATGGCCGATGGGTCTTTGTATAATACTTTAATCATATCAATGAATCCTTTTCCTAACCCCATCCTTTCTAATACTGCCCATAAATAAGACCATTCCAACCTATCAAAGGCTTTCATCGCATCCAGGGACAGCATCGCTATAGGTGTGGTGTCATCCTTGCTGGCATCAAGCACATGTAGTAACCGTCTTATATTATCCGTGATCAAGCGGCCTCTTATGAAGCCAGTCTGATCAGGATGAACTAAAGACGTCATATGCTTTTGAAGTCTGATGGCTAATACCTTACAGCTTGATATCGGTTCCGAGGAGGCTTAAGGGTCTATAACTACCGCAATCGGTGGGGTCTTTGTCTTTTTTAAGGAGGACTGTTATGAGTGCGATATTGTCGGTCTTATGGAAGTTCCCCTCCTTGATTGAATATAAAATCATATTAAGTAATAGGGGTCCAATTACATCCCAGCATGAGAGGTACATTTTTGGTGGGATACCGTCCCTTCCAGGAGCCCTACCACTTTGCATTTCAGATATGGCCTCCCTGAGTTCATCTAGTGTGATGGGTGTTTCTAACTGTTTTGCGTCATCCTCTGATAGTTTAGGAAGGTTAATTTGATTAAGATATATGTCCATTTTGTTTTGATCGAAGGCCATTTCTGATTTGTACAAGTTGGAGTAGAACTTTTTGAATGTCTCGTTGATTTTTGTAGGGTCTGTAACAAGTCCTTGCTGTGCCTTAATAGTTGTTATATCTGCAAATTTTGCGTTGGCTCTTAACTGCATAGCTAGCATATCATTGTAACAGAATCGGTACCCGGGACCCCAGCGGCAACAAGGTGAGAGTTATCATTGCTACTCTGCGTAAAACTTAAATAAGAGACGCGATCATCAGGGAGGCACGTAAGCAATGGGGGAAACTGAAATTTAATTTTTTTTATCCACTTTTTCTCCCATTTTCTATATTTTCTCCCATCCCAATTTCGTATCATCCAATTCAACCCTCCCCTGTCACGGACGCTGTTTCTTGCCTCCCACAAGCCGGCTGCAATGTGGACTAAGTCATACATAGCACAAGTCCCCTCCGGTACTTGAGGTAACAGCAGTCGCATCTTTTCACCTGCGCAGCTCGATCTCTCAGTGGTGAGGAGTAACGCGTGGGAGGCTCACGCTGCCCCCGACATTATGCATTGTGTGTACTGACTTTTAATAATTTTTTTTTTTGCAATAGTGATTGTTTTTGTGTGTTTTTTGTGTGTGGACCCCAGGAAGACTAGCTGGTTGCTATCACACCAGCTAATGGGGATCCCTAATAAAATCAAATCAAATCAAAATCTAGTAGGTGACTTGGTTTAGAACCATGAAAGTAATGCTGTTGTCTTGTGCTACGTATTTGAACTTCAGATTGTTGTTTATAAATGGCATTGATCTCTTTTTTTAACACATTCATTTGAGTTTCCAATCGAACCGAGTAGTTGTATTGTAAAGAGGAAAATAACGTAGAGTAAAGTGTTTCCAGCTCTGCCAGTTTTGAACAACGATTCTTGCGTATTTTGGAGGAAAAGTTCCCGGTAAAATCCTTGATAAATCCCTTTACCGACATCCATAATATTCTGGGGTCCTTTACCGATTTCGCATTCTCCAGTAGGAATACAGAAAGAGCTTCTTTGAATTGTGTAATGAATTCCTTGTTTTTCAGCAATATCGAGTTAAATCGCCATCTTGGGGCTCGGGATGACAGTATACCAAATTATCCTTTTAGGTGTAAATAACAGTGATCTGATAGTGCATTGGGTACCATTTCCACGTCATAGTTATCAAATAGTCTCGGGGATGCAAAAACATAATCTATTCTGGAAAGTGTGTTATGTCTTGCAGATCGACAAGAGTACTTTCGGGTCGTAGGGTTGAGTGATCGCCATATGTCATTTACACCTGTATTCTTAGACCACTCCTTTAACGCATTAGATGAATTTTTCTGGTAGTTGGAAAAGGTGGGATAAGATTTATCCATCCCGGGATCCCAGATGGCATTAAAATCCGCGCCAATTATAAATGAGTATTCAAGAAGGTTTAACATTGTTCTGGTAAGTGTAGTGTAGAAGTTAGCCTCGTACAGATTTGGGGCATATACCGCTACCAACGCTATTTTCCTATTCCTGTATACAATTTTAGCTATGGTTATCCGACCATCTGTATCAGACCATACTTCCTTCAATTCAATATTCAACTTCCGTTTCACGACTATAGCAACTCCACGGGATCTCGTTCCAAAGGAAGAGTGACTAATGTTATGATATATGTTGTCCGCTAGCATAGCTTTGTCTTCCACTAAAATGTGCGTTTCGCTTAGAAGAGCCACATCAACCTGTTTGTTTTTCATCAGTGTGAGCACGCTTTTGCGTTTATGTTGATTATTTATTCCCCCAGTATTCCAGATCATTATATTCAAACTAGCCATAATCTATACATGTTGTTGTGTAATTATTGGTAATGCTTCTGGAGTATGAATTCACAATGGATATACATCCAACTATTGAGGTCCCGTTGAGAGCCGAGCTTAAAAACATACATATATACAAATAAACCCCTAAATCCCCCTCCCTCAGAAAGTCGTACAAGGTTGTGTTCCTAAGACACAACCTTCGCGTACAACTCCCTCCCTTACACCACCGGTTAGCCCAGAGTGAGCCTTTTAACCTTAATTTTCCTATGCTAATTGCCATAGGATCTAAAACTTTAATTCTAATTTAATAGAATGTCACTCGTGGTCTAGCCACCTTCCCTTTAATGTAATAAAAATAAAATTAAAAATTAAAAATATACCTCAATTAGCATATTCATTTGAACCTTCTACTAACATGTATATGTTGGAACCTTACAGAAAAAAGGGAAAAAGAAAGAGAAAAAAAGGAGATGTTTAGAACTAAATTATATAAATCCCTAAAGTAAGGGAGCAATTGCTTAAAATATTAAAGTAACTTTGCCAAGTTTATACCTTTAGATGAAAATGAGGATTTTAAATCCTTGTATGCAGTTCGTCCCCCGACAAGTGTGGGCATAAACCGTTATGAGGGTTTATTGATCTTCCATATCTGGTTCATGTGCATGTACATACCAAATGTTATTGTTCCCAGGCCTTCATTGTAAGAGTACAGTGTATTCTAGAAAGTTAGCCACCGATCATGACTTGTATAAACTGATGTTATGTTCCAGATTATTCTTCCTACCCAAGAGTTATGCCATTCCAGTGTATTCCAGTATATTCCAGCATGACACAGAGCGATCGAAAGAAGAATCCAGAATGTTCCAGAATGTTCCAAAATGTCAACGTCAGAATATTGCCTGCACAAAACCCAGAAATCTATAAATATAGTGCCTAGCGTTTCGTATTAAACTATTTGTACCTCAATGTTGTCAACAAGCGTATTTGCTGCCGCTTTTGAAGTCTGAGCCATGGCAAAGTCATCCAAATAAAAAAATAAAAAATAAAAAAAAAATATGAATAAGCTTGTCATCCGAGACTAGCCGATGATGCGCCCGGCCCCGAGGGGCCGGGATCACGATGTGTTTTCTTCATGTGATCTTCGGTGTCTTCAGGCGAGCGTATCCCGATCCTTTTTCCATTTTCCCCCACAATGGAAAGAAACGCTGGGTAGCGTAGGCTGGGCTGGAGTTTTTTCTTATAGAGCTTCTGCATCACATCCTTGTAAGGGGCTCGTCGGATTATAGCCTCCCTGCACAAATCTTCGTAGAACGACACTGGTTTATCTTTATATTTCAGTTTCCCCAGGCGGCTACGTGGCGTAGTGGGCAAGGCACTCGCCACGAAATGCTGGAGACGCTGGGCTTGTCAGTTCGAGCCCAGCGCTCCACATTTGTTTTCAGTTTAGCTGGTCGTCCACAGTAATACACATTGGCCGTATTACGGGGAGGGAAACTGAAGGGTGGGGATCGGGCGTTGTGGACAGCGCTTCCTACAGGTCGGTTGGTGCGCCTGCGCAGTAGAATCAGGAAGTGTCGGGGGCAGCGTGAGCCTCCCACGCGTTACTCCTCGCCACTGAGAGATCGAGCTGCGCAGGTGAAAAGATGCGACTGCTGTTACCTCAAGTACCGGAGGGGACTTGTGCTATGTATGACTTAGTCCACATTGCAGCCGGCTTGTGGGAGGCAAGAAACAGTGTCCGTGACAGGGGAGGGTTGAATTGGATGATACGAAATTGGGATGGGAGAAAATATAGAAAATGGGATAAAAAGTGGATAAAAAAATTAAATTTCAGTTTCCCCCATCGCTTACGTGCCTCCCTGATGATCGCGTCTCTTATTTAAGTTTTACGCAGAGTAGCAATGATAACTCTCACCTTGTTGCCGCTGGGGTCCCGGGTACCGATTCTGTTACAATGATCCACTAACGGTATTGTGGGGAGGATATCTTTGCCTAGAATTTCAGCTAACACTGCTGGAAATGAGTCGTCTGTGCATTTGACTGATTCATCCAATCCCACAATACGGATATTAAATCTACGATATTGACGTTCGAAATCGAGCAGCCTCTCCATTGATTTCTCGTCGTTGTCATGTATCTTCTGCAAAAGCTCTTTGTCCCCCTGTTGCATCGCCCCCGTTAGCTCCATGATTTCTTCATGAAGAGCATTCTTGTTCTCATCAACTTTCAGTGTATATTCATCCACTGTGTTTTCAACTGCTGTAATACGCTCGGTTTGATTTGCAGCCGCCGTTTTAAACTCTTCGAATTTAGCCTCGATATATAACTTAAAATCGTCAGCCTTGACGTCAGCTTTATCCATCAGGTCCTTTATCAGATTAGTCAGAGACTCGAAATCGGGTGGTGTATTCTCCATGTCTGTATCGGTTGATGTTGCAGGAGCGTTGGGAGCGGTGGTATTGTCGGATATTTTCTTCTCAATTTCCACTGCTATCTCCTTCACGAAGCTCGTCCCCGCCGGGTCCGTTAGTTTGTCTACTTCACGTCTCTTTGCAGGATCTTTCCTTGGTCCCATGTTGATTCTTTATCTTGATATAGTTAGTAGAAGGTCTTAATTAATATATACGTCGAGGTTTAAACACATTAGTGTTGTAAAAATAGGGTTTTGAAGCTAAATTAACGTTAACGGGAGCGGAGCGTTGACCAAACGTGACCGCTACATCTCGTTCTCAAATTGAAAGATATATAATTTGTTTGTAATATGATTAGAGAATCCAAGGATTAAAGTTTGAGTATCAACTCAACGCTGTGTGTAAATGATATGAGGGTTTGTGACTTCTCACAAAACCAGGGCCCTCATTTATCAAGTTTCCTCAGAAAATGTTCTATTTCCACACGTAAGCACAGAATTTAGAATGTGTGCATGCACAAAAAAAACTGGATTTATCACACGTGCGTACACAGGTCCTACGCACACCTGTCATGATAAATATCACCTTGGTCCTACGCCGAGGCTCGTGCACACTTTCACGTATTTGCATACCAAAACCGCCCCGATTAACCATATACGGTAATGGAACACCCCCATGAAATGTGGAAAAGTGGACTAACCCGAGCGAACTCTGAGAGACTTCACTGAGAGCGAGATTGATCACCGAGGTCCTCCAACCAACAAATTGAACGTATACAGCATTTCCCGTTGTGAACAATCTTATTTGGAAACATGACACACAGAATAATAGTATTTAGCGTTTTATTTTAAACAATATTTAATCGTATGATTATAGATATTTTTAGAGAATAAATAAATCCAATGAAGTTGCCAAGTTCACAGACAACTCTGCGCTCTAATGCCTATTATGTGCGCTCGTCATGAGCCCGTTCTGGTCAGAGATATATGGCTTCAGTGGATAACTATGATCTGCATTTAAGTGAATATGAATGAGACTCCGGCCACCGGCACATTATCAGCCAAAATGCGCATCGCAGATTATCTGTACATTGACCAAGTGGAATCCCGTTCACATTACTGATTACTGATGGAGCGAACTCTGAGAGATTGTTCACAGAGGCGCTGCCGAACCAAGATATAATATGATGTGTATAATATAATGTGTGTAGAGGCATATGCTACAATCTATTTTGTTGTTGGTATTAGGCAGCCTATATGAAGTACATATAATAGCAGCCAGCCCATAGCCTACATTATGCAACAGTAACTTGCGCATATAATAACACACAGCCCTGCGAAGCCTGCATAAAGTAAACTAACTTGATCATTAATCTAGCTGTTGTATCTTTACGCTTATGAAAACATTAAATAATATGTATAGGCGAGGCCGTCGCTTTAGCCTATATTCTCAAATTGCATTTAATGGCTGAATGAATGAATGAATGAAAACTTTATTTAACAGATTGCAGAATGGGTACAATACAGTACGGCTCAATACACACAATTGTTAAGGGGATGCAGACCAGAGAAAGACTTTTGTCTTGTTTACATCAGGGTCCCCCAACTCGAGTCCTCGATATCCTCGCGGACGGACCAGTATACCTTTATATCATATCATATTCATATTCATATCATAGTTTACTCTATCAGCCTACCAGCATGTAATACGTTCTTTGTTAGAACTCAACTCGTTATTATTTTGCGCATAGATTGCAGAAATACGGGGACGTTTTGATTTAGGCTTCGACACAGAATACAAGTCATGATATCACCCACACGATATATGCTCTGTGTCCAGAGCATGTATGCTTTTCATTCATTTAAGACACATTTATTGCAAGGGTTTTGTATACACATACACTCAACAAATAACCTCTATCTGTTCTCGTTGCAATGCGTTTATATCGTGGGTGTTCATATGACTTGTATTCTGCTTACACACAGGAAAAACTGGGGAGTCATTTTCCCAGAGTAATTATTACGGAGTTATTATTTTCCTCTCAAGTAGTCATATTTACTCCATTTGGGGCATAATCATTGCCTGTGGCCAATAGAGTGAGAGTAAAGTTCCAGAAGAGTTTCTATTGGAGTAATACAGCATTGGTCACGCCTACTATCAATATAATTTCCAAATGTGAAGACGCCATCTTTCTCTCTCGGCAAGTCCGTCGCTTCAAGCTCAGGTGTGCAGCAAGAGCGCAATACAGCGATATTTTCCTTGGAAAGTTGGATGCCAAATACCAGGTAAGATTATTATTGTTATTTGTTAATTTATTAAACAGCAATGTGTGTAACTAATTTGCAACATTACAGCTAAGCCACAGAGCCATCTATCACGATGTTCGCATGTTAGCTGCTATACGTTTGCACGCACGCTATTAAATAAACGTTTTACAGTTTTATGGACAAGTATTCAATTATCAACAGTATTGCTATCAGGGACAGTGCACATTAATCAACATGTCGGTTTTCATGTAAAATGTATATGAGCTAGTGTATAGCCAGAAGCTAATTTCCACCTGTATAGGCCTGAGACCATACCTGTAGACCATGCCTGTAGGCTGTTGTTAAAAGTAGTGATATAACTATATCCATACAAAAACTGACTTATTAAGAACATACAAGACAAGTAGACATAGTACAGGAGATGGAACAATTATATGTTACATGTTGGCGGATTTTGCTGAAACGGTGGCAGAGACAACGTGTGTTTTACTCTAAATAGAGTCACCGTACATTACAGCTAAGCCACAGAGCCATCTATCACGATGTTAGCATGTTAGCTGCTAGCACGCACGCTATTAAATAAACGTTTTACAGTTTTATGGACAATAACTTAAGAACAGGTACGTCGGTGCAACACGAGTATTCAATTATCAACAGTATTGCTATCAGGGACAGTGCACATTAATCAACATGTCGGTTTTCATGTAAAATGTATATGAGCTAGTGTTAGCCAGAAGCTAATTTTCACCTGCATGCGGCTATACCTGTATAGGCCTGAGACCATACCTGTAGACCATGCCTGTAGGCTGTTGTTAAAAGTAGTGATATAACTATATCCATACAAAAACTGACGTATTAAGAACAGTGATGCCACAGATTACTTGTAAAAGTAATCCGATTACTGATTATTGATTACTCCTTTAAAAAGTAATCCAAGTTACTTTACTGATTACTTGATTATCAGAGTAACTTAGTTACTTTGAAAGTAACTAGGTTACGAAGTCGTCGTCGTTCCCCCAACCGTTTTTTTTAAACGCTTTATTGAAAGTGCATAAATAGTTTTTAACTTGTTTCTCTGCACATAACGTAAATTGTTAAACTAGTGCTTCAGCTTCTGTACCATCAAGTATGGTAAAGCAACAGTCTATGATGCTCACAGCATTAGAGCAGCCAGCCAGTGGTTTTACAAAACCAGTGTATCCATTCACATCTAACAAATGCAGGCTGAACTATTCAATTATATCAACTGTAACTATTAAATTGTTTTTATAAATGTCTCTCTATAAACATACAATCAGTCTCTCTTTAACATGTAAATTAACTGTAAATCTGGCAAATAAGAGCTTTTGCTCTGCCACCATCAAATATACATTAATCAAAAGGGAAAGAAACAATCTCTCTCTTTTGCTGTTTGGCTGGCCTCCGAGTCCTCCTGTACCTACTAGTCGAAGCGTCGGCTAGTGTTGTGATTCCAGATGCTTTCAATGCAATTGGATGTGCTGTTTTTAGCGGTAGACAGTATTTTGTTTCCTCCGCATATGAACGTGAAGTAGTGACTGACGAGCGTTTTGGGATGGAAGTCTGAACAGAAACTCACTTTTAATTTTGCCAAGCGTTTTGGGGTGGAATTCTCCGACGACGGAGCCCTGCTGTCACACGAGTGGCGCATATGTCACATGACGTGCTGTGAAGACCCGCCCTACTCTGCCTCTGATTCGCAGACTGTGGATGGGGAATGTGATTGTACCAAAGCAGAGTCACTCACAGACAGAGTGTCCAGTCACGCCGCGGCCCGCGGGACACATTCTTGTGTAACCCTTTCACTGCCACACTACGTCACTCCCAAAAGAAAAACAGCTCAAAATTTATTTTTGACTGTCGAAAACGAAATAAAATACTGCATTCCGCCTGCATTATGAATTTATGATGAGATAGTAACGAAATAGTAATGCACAGCCACTTGGACAAGTAACTGCAATCAGATTACTGGCTTTTAAAGATTAACGCGTTAGATTACTATTTTCGGGGGAAAGTAATCAGATTACAATAACGCGTTACTTAGTAACGCGTTACCGGCATCACTGATTAAGAACATACAAGACAAGTAGACATAGTACAGGAGATGGAACAATTATATGTTACATGTTGGCGGATTTTGCTGAAACGGTGGCAGAGACAACGTGTGTTTTACTCTAAATAGAGTCACGTAAATTTGCCGCGATGTGCTGTAGGTTGTTGGTTGTTGGTGCTGTTTTACTAGCGGTAAATGGACATAACAAGTTAATTTGACGCACTGTTCGGTTCAACAAGTGTTTATTTGAACCATTGTACTGGGTTGACTAATTTGAATGAATGCCCAACAATTCGCCTCTAGATTGTGGATTGACTCTTTAGTCTTAATGCGGAACCAAACTGTTAGCGCTTGTTTCCGCCCAGACACTTTTCACTGTCGCTCGTTAATGGGTGCACGTGCACAAAGATTTGTGAGACGCTTCATCACCGTAATGTTAGGTATGTGTGTTCTGCCTCCATGTATAATATAATGGAAACTTGTGGAAGTAGATAGCCTCACAGTAAATTTCACAGAGTAAATTTTACTCAAACTGAGTCAATTTGAGCCCAAGACGTGAGTACAGTTTTACTCAGTTTGAGTAAAATGTACTCAGCGAAATTTACTGTATGGTGCTTTTGTAATATTTTCTAATTGTAACACTCCTCATAATGCATGAGTTGTTGTGCCCTATATGTATCATCTTAGTAACTGTTATTATTTATTTGCCATCAGATGCAGGCTGTACGTGTTAAACACGTTGACCGGCAGAAATTCATCTGTTTTGAGGGCCAATTGACCTTCACAACTTTTTTGGAGTGTGGTGAGTGAAACATTTTGCACAGCGTGCCGTTGGTTCTCAAAATGGCGTCCGCCTTGATAGTTAGGAACCAAATGGACCCTTATTGGTCTGTAACTCTGACGGTGTACAAATGGACCCCAACGTCCATTGTACACCGTCAAGAGTTAAATTAACATTGATTTTACAATATAAATTGGGGTCCCAAAGATACAAATGCCATTAAATGGGTGCCCTTGGAATTAAAATGGTTGAGAATCACTGCTAGAGCCGTACAAATATTGTCTTATGGGGGTCCATGGCACATCTTTTCAAATGGGGGTCTGTGGGCTAATTGTCAATTTGGGGGGTCCTTGACATGAAATGTTTGAGAACCACTGCCCTATGCAACAACATACTGGGTATCAGTTTAGGCTTTCCCTGCATGTTAATTTAAGCTGTAGGCCTACAGTACAAAGCACAATCCATTTTATTTAGGATAGAGTGAACCAATCAATGTCTTACACCCCTTCCTGACAGGCAGCGACGCGAGCGAGCGTGATTGCGAAAATGATTAAAATGTATTCGTTTCAATCAGACTATCCTGACCTGCCGCGAGCGACAGCAAACTGAGCGGCGATGTCGTTCCCCCCTCAAATATTCGCTCGCTGTGTCTCTAGTTGAGCGATTACGCGGCCGAGTCACGCCCCTAAACACTTTTTATTGGTCAAGAATCGCAGGCTGCTTTGCCCCCGTGTGCTTCCAGGTAACACACACACAGACACACCCGGACACGCGCCGCCTCATATCAGGACAGTGTCGCGCACGATTTCGTCTCCAGTTCGCACGCTCGCTGCCTGTCAGGAACCGGTGTTAAGTATGTCAATTAAGGCTGTCAATCTTCCTCATATGATCACATTTTCAGTGGCTATTTTAATATCCCATTTTATGACATTTTAATTAATACAAATTAAATAAATTGCACAACAGATTTATCAATAAGCTTGTGCAATCTTGTTTTGTCTATAGTTGCCAAGAAATTTGAAATTCCTAGTACCTTGGACTTAAAGGTCTATGATGACTCAAACACTGAAGTCGACGACGAGGCGTTTCAATTTCTTCTAAAGAAACCAGACCTGGGTGTGTTGGAGATTTGTTCACCCCAAGACTCAAATCCTGAAGGTGAGTTGCTAACATGGAGCCTTATAGCCTCATCCATACAGTCCTGGCTGCTTGAAGCCTTTTTACAACGCATCCGCGTTTCCGGGTTCCCGTTTTTTTCGCTCTGATTGGCCAGGTCATGTGACATGAGCGGCAATCGTGGGACGGCAAGTTTCTACACTGGTTAAGGGCACTCTTCGAAGTTGGTTAAGGTTAGAGTTTGTCTTAGAGCATGGCGATAGAACGCCAGGTAGTTTGCAGGCTGTTCGACGCGGAAATGGGCAAACACGCTATTGGGCGCACATGTCACATGACCTGGCCAATCAGAGTGCCGGAAACGCGGATGCGTTGTAAAAAGGCTACACGTGTCCTGGCTAACCTAAAATGTCACACAGGTACTGTATATTTTTGTACTTTGAAATGATCTTTGTATATATGCCCAATGTAACGTGTGGATCCTTCCTAATCTAATGTGGCCTTTTTACATTACACTTACAGTCACAAACATTCCTATCTAATCACACTTATATGTCTACATGATTGTTAGATTCAGTGAGGACCTCTGCAAGCAACTCCAGCCAAAGCTCCGTTCTCAGCTCTGGTGCAGACAATGAGGGGGAGTCTGATGACACCATCATTTTGCAGTCTAGTCCTGCTCCAAGAAACGGTGCTGACCTGACTCGTATCACTCTGGTAAGCTTTGCATATGACTGTTTGAAATGGAGATGGTGACTCTGATAAAGGGGTAGCATGGGCATTGGGGATGGCCAAGTACAATTGGGGAGAAAATGGGGGGGGGGGGTCATGGTTTACATTTGTCACCTTAACCTTTTCACTGCCGCACAACAGCAGGTTAACCCTTTCACTGCCGCACTACAGAAGGTTAACCCTTTACTATCACACTACCGACGGTAACCGTCAGTAGTGTGATAGTAAAGGGTTAACCTTCTGTAGTGTGGCAGTGAAAGGGTTAAATATACTTGGCCACCAAATTTAGGGGCCTGTGGGAACAATGCTTAAAAATATGACTGTCTATCCATGTGTGTGTGTGTCCCCCCCCCCACCCCTTTTTACTCCCGCTTAGATGACTGAAAAGATTCTGAGGGACACAGCTGGAGGAGAGAGGATCATTGCCGATTATGCTCGGACAAAAACCCTAACGGATACCAGAAGACGCGACATGGTGAAGATATTGGTTGCGCACATGGCAAAAGAGCATGGGTAATTATGTTGTCATCTAAACATTACGCACCCAATACACATTTTTGGTTTTTACTAAGATCCTCCTTTTTGCAGAATTGGTAAATGATAAATGGTTATCCAAAGCGCTTTACATAGATTGTGCAGAAGGCATTGGCACAGCAATACTTTTGTTTGGATCTCATACTTGTGTATGTGTGCACTGTAGGACGAGTCCTTCAAGGCGTGTTAAAGAAGACTACGCAAAGGGCATCACTGCCTTATTCCCATACCTGGCCGATCCCCAGGGCAATTTGGGATATGTAAGTACATCAGGGAAAAGTGCAGAGAGACATTTCATCGGCGACTCAGTGCATGTGTGTGTGTGTTCCTGTGGGTCGCCCATCTTGCGTGTGTGTGTTAAAACTGCATGACAAATAAAGACTTCTAGTCTAACAATTATTATGTTTATAGGTCATTCTTGTTATATAATTTCTAGGGATGTTCGATATTGGCTTTTTTTTACGATATCCGATATACCGATATTGTCCAACTCTTTAATTTCCAATACCGATATCAACCGATACCGATATATGCAAGGTTTCTCCCCCCCCCCCCCCCCCCCCCCCCCCCAAAGGAATAATTTCAGGTAATTAACATTAGGCTACATATCTCTTGTCGTGGAATTAACACAACATTATGCATAACATTATCCAATCACATGCATGGTACATAAAACACCAACCCCTTTACTCCTCACTTCTCTGGAATTGCTTAAAAGGGCTGTGCGGAGTACGATTTCAACTAAATATTTGTTAACATTTCTGTATGCTGACCATTTCTCCTAACCTCAACAATTTCAGAACCACAGATGTCCTACCTGTTGACCTTGATTTTAGCAATTCTTCAGAGAAGGGCATGTGTTAAGTTTTAAGGAGAGAAATAAACACATTTACACATGCCCATTTAAACCAAATAACACTTTTTTTTTCTCTTTACTTCTTGTGTTTTAGGAGCAGTATTACAATCCAGTAGATGGGAGTGGGTTTCTGGCATGGAGGGTGAAATCACTTCAAAAGGTAGCATCAGAGGGACAAAAGAAGAGCCGTAATGTTCAGCCACTGATCGGTATGTAATTTTGATTGTCCCAGTCCACTGTTTATCTAGCAACTGTGAAGATGGATCATTATAGTAAATGCATATCACTGGAAAGTATTGCAGCAGTATGTGAGGCCAGTGCACTGATGAAGCATACAACTGATGAAGCAATCATCAAGGAGAAGATGAAACAGACCTTCACCCATCACCAAGAAATGATGCATGACCCAATCAAGTCCTCTGAAATATTCACCACCTTTCCATGATTCCTAGACATCACAGGAATGGTATGTGGCTTGCATTAAAGTCTAACTGAAATTAAAAATGACCTTTTTAAACAATTTAGATCACATCCCTGGTCATAGGGTGAACCTATTTAATAGGGCTGTCCCTGACTAAGGATTTGGATGGTCGACTAGGATTGTTAAAAAAATAAAAAAAATAAAGTATATATATATATATTTTTTGTATCATTCCATTTGGGCTGTGGGGGGTGCTTAATGTCTGAAGGAGTCAACTGAAGGCTTCTTGTCCTCTGCAAAAGCATACAATTGGTCCACTGATGAAATCCTCTTTCAGTGCCTCTGTGCCTGTTTTCGTAGGCAGTTAGCCTCTGGTATGCCTGCCATTAGCGTTAGCCACACTTCTATGCCTCTTTTCTTTTGAAAAAAATTATAATATATATATATATATATTAAGGATGTCCGATATTATCGGCCGACCGATATTATCGGCCGATATCGGCAGTAAAATGTGATATCGGAAAATATCGGTATCGGTTTAAAAAAAATAAAAAACAATAACAATATTTGTTATATATATATCCAGTGAAATTATTAGTTACCTGAAATTATTCAGTTTTTTGGACGGGGAAACCCTGCATATATCGGTATCGGTTGATATCGGTTGATATCGGTATCGGAAATTAAGAGTTGGACAATATCGGAATATCGGTATCGGTAAAAAAGCCAATATCGAGCATCCCTAATATATATATATTTTTTTTTATAATATTATATTCGACTAAGAGGTTGGCCAGTCGACTACGGCCCCTTTCGACCGATTAGTCGACTAATCGATTAATAGGGGTCAGCCCTACTATTTAACAATGTATGACAAAAAAATTTCAACCATGTTTTATTCCATCTTGTCTGCAGATTGAGCAGGATTTCAGTCTGATGTTTGGTGATGACATCTCTGCAAAGTTCCTGGAGAAGTGGCCTACTTTCTGCAGGCAGAAAGTCCTTGAACAAAGCCGTGGCCTCACCCAGACCGGCGACCTTCAAGACCTGCTTCAGAATGCTGAATCCACAACAGACACAATAGAACTGAACAATGGTATGCTTGAATTAAAGGAATATAATAATGGAAGGGTGAATTGTTTTTTAAACAAATGGAAACACAGCTTTTAGTCAAATGTATTTCTGATTTTTTTTATTTAATTTTTTGTATTTTTAGCATGGGACAGTGAGATGTCCTCCCTCTTGCTCCTTGTCCACCTCCTGCCACCATCACCTCAGGGACGCAACAAGAGACCGGGAAAGCTCTCAGCCAGAGAAGCCATTGACTCCCTTGTGAAGTTCATAAAGGTAAGGTTACAGTTGCCTATATTATCGGCCGATATTGGCATTCAAATGTGATATAGGAAAATATCGGTAAAAAAAAATTTATAATTTTTTTTACATTTCTATAACCAACCTTTATTTACCCAGGCAAGTAAGAACAAATTCTGATTTTATTTATTGTCAAAAGTATGCATAATGTTATGTTAATTCCACAACAAGACATATGTAATGTTAATTACCTGAAATTATTCAGTTTTTTGGGGGGGAAACCCTGCATATATCGGTATCGGTTGATATCGGTATTGGAAATTAAGAGTTGGACAATATCGGTATATCGGTAAAAAAGCCAATATCGAGCATCCCTAGTTACAGTTAAATTAAAGTATAAGAAGGATCACTGTTCTGTCTAGGGGTGCACGATATTGATTTGTTGACCCCGATATCGATACCAATAACTTTCTGCTCCTCAAGGTCGATACCGATAACCGATATATATATTTATTGTATTATAATTATTTATTTTTTTATGTATATTCCTGTAGTTTTGACCTAACCAGATTTATCATGACATGAGCGTTACTATATGAACAAAACAAAGCCAAGAGAACAGTTTTGACTCTTCAAATAAAGTGACTATTTATTTTTCCAAATAAATATAATTTGAGTCGATCACAAAATTCACAATCCGTCAATGTCATTAACAATGTGTTTCCCTGAACAACTAAAAACCAACAGGTATTGTGCTTTGTCAGTAGGGATGCTGTTCACATTTGAACCGATACGGTACCGGTACCTGTGAATCGATACCAGTACCCAACGGTACCTTTTTCGGTACTTTAGTCTCTAAAAATGTAATCTACCTACCTCAGTTGTGAGAAGAAAGAAATCCAAACTTCAAATAACCACATTTTCGACCGTTTTTGGCTTGCCATTGCCCCGACTGCTTTGTTGTTGAATCAAGTCAAATCCTAAATAAGCATATATTGTGCGTGTGAACGTTGACATGAAAAGAAAAAAGTAAAAAAAAAATATATATTTTTTTTATTATCAGAGCTATCAATACTTTTATCGGGATGACGTCATAATTGCTGATATCGGCCTGATAATTATCGTGCATCCCTAGTTCTGTCCCTGATATTGACCTGCTTGATTGAAATCATGCAAAGACCACGGTTTGCAAACCGTGACTAATTTTAATAGCAAGACTAATGAAGTTCTCTTGTCACAGACTGGGACCAGTATCCAGGGGCATTTGGACAGCATCACGGAGAGCCTTCAACCCTATCTGCTTGCTGTGGGGACCCAGAGGAGTGTGATTCACAAGTACTTCATTGTGATTGACAAACATGTAATCCCTTGTAAGTCACCAGACTCTCTTGCCTCTTTTGATGAGCTTTTCAAAGCTCATTTTGTCTTTGGTACCTCATACAACCGGGATCTGGCCAATATGTACAACTTCTTGCAAACCGCCATTTACAAGATCGATGCTGCTACCACTAATGTCAACCCCAGGGTTAAAGAGATGAGGGCTCGGATGCTGCACTGATTTCTTTTTTATACTGAGAGGATATTTTATGTTGAGGCCTCTGATGCTGCACAGACTTTTGATACTGAGAAGATATTTTATCTTGAGGCCTCTGATGCTGCACAGACTTTTGATACTGAGAAGATATTTTATCTTGAGGCCTCTGATGCTGCACAGACTTTTGATACTGAGAAGATATTTTATCTTGAGGCCTCTGATGCTCCAGTGTTTTTTGATAAGATGTTGTGTTTCATTTACAAAAACTCTCAGGCAAATGCCAATTCACTGATGAGGCACTTGAGGATGATCCACGGACTTTGTTCAGGAAGGACACTTCGTCTTAAATGTGGTCAGCCTGGTTGTTTACATGTCTTTTGCACTTTTTCTGGGTTTCGAAAGCATCTTAAAGCACGTCATCAACCATGTGATGATCCTGGTGAAGGCCGCTCTACAGCTGAACATTTAGCTGAAAGTTATGTTGATGACTTTCCATCAGGCAGTGCCCCTTCTGACCCAGTCCTTCCAGTCCTTCTTAATAATAGTCTTGTAGACAGCTGTGCTGCAACAGTAGCTGAACTTAAAGTGGCAGGTGTAGGTGAAACAATAATCAACTCTTTGGTAACTTCAATGGAAGTGATTGTTGATGATATCCATAATCAAGCAAAACAATATGTGAAGCAGTGTCTATCTTTACAGGAAGTGAGGTTGAGTGTAAAATTGATCAGTGTTTTGAAGAAATTGAAAATCCCTTTTGTATCTTAAATTCTGAAACTAAGAGAAGGCAATATTTTACAGAGAAGTGGGGAAGGGTAGACCCAGTTGAATATGTCCTTGGTACAAGATTTGATACCCTGCGCAATCGGACTACTGGAACTTATGATCAGGCTGTTGTTACTGATAAATGTGTTTATATCCCAATTTTGAAAACATTAGACTTTATTTACAAACACCCTAATATAGAAGAGATGATGCAGAGTGATTCCAGTTTAAGAGAAGATCTTCTTAATGACTTGTGTGATGGAGAGTTTTTCAAGAGTCATCCTCTATTTTCAAAACAGAAGCATGCAATTCAGGTGCAGCTTTTCTATGATGATTTTGAATGCGCGAATCCGTTGGGGAGTAAAAAGGGAATACATAAATTAGGAGCAATCTATTTCACCTTGCGTAATTTTTCTCCAAAGTACAACTCAATTCTGCTTAATATTCATTTGGTCGCTTTATTCCATGCCCAAGACATTAAAACACATGGCTTTTCTAAAATACTTGCTCCACTTGTGGAAGATATTAAAATACTGGAGAAGGATGGAATTAAGGTCCCATTGTATGATCAGCCAGTGTATGGAACTATTGTCCAAGTTACAGGTGACAACCTTGGTATTCACGGTTTGTTTGGTTTCGTAAAATCATTCAGTGCCAGATATTGTTGCCGCTTTTGTCTTGCTGAGAAAGAGGACTTTCAGACAGAATTCAAAGAAGATTCACCCAAGATAGTTATGCGAACTCGAGCACTTCATGCAGAACACTGCCACACAATGGAGACTATTGGTCTTCCCTATGTGATGGGAGTTAAACGTTCTTGCATTCTAAATTCCTTGCAGTACTTCAATACATGTGACAATTTCTCTGTCGATATTATGCATGATATCTTGGAGGGCGTGGCACAATATGAAATGAAACTGCTAATACTACACTTGATTAAAAACTACACAACATCAAAGGAAATAGACTTGAGAATTAAGAGCTTTAACTATGGTTACCTGGAACAAAACAATAAGCCACCTGCATTGAAGTTAGTAGAGACCTCAAATGACTTGGGGTTAAATGCAATCCAATCTTGGTGTTTACTTCGCAATCTACCACTTATCTTTGGAGACTTGGTTTGTCCAAATGATCAACACTGGTATTTGCTTCTGCTGTTGCTTCAAATAGCAGATATTGTATTTTCTCCCAGGTTATCAACTGGCATTACTATTTATTTAAAACACTTGATTGCAGAGCACCACGGGTTATTCAAGCATTTGTTTCCCAACAGGAGGCTACTACCAAAGCATCATTTTATGGTGCACTATCCTACATGTATTCGTAAAATTGGACCACTTTTGCATGTCTGGTGCATGCGCTATGAAGCGAAGCATAATTTCTTTAAAAAACAACTAAAAAGCTTCAAAAATATAACTAAAACGTTGGCAAAGAAACACCAAAGTCAAGTAGCATACAATTGGCAGACATTTGATCCCAACAGACTGGTGCTTGGTCCAAGTAAAATGGTAGCATTAAATGTGATGGACAGAGGCTGTGAGATAGCGGAGACTCTTCAGGTACCAAGTGACACCAAGGTGTTAAATGTTAGATGGGCCAAACACCATGGAAATATGTATCGTCCAGGTTTAGTTGTTTGTCTTAAAGTTCTTAGTGAGGTTCCAGTTTTTCACAAAATCCACCATGTTGTTCTTAAAGATGAGAGGTTACTGTTGTTTACATTTGCACTACAAACCGTGTCTCTGGATGACCATTTTTATGCATTTAAAGTTGTGTGTACTACAGATGGACCTCATGTAGTTGATGTCAAAGAGCTTTTGTTTTACAAAGCATTCGATATACAGATGTCATACAGTGATGACGATTCAAGCTCATTTATTGTTCCATACTGTTTTCTGTGATTTAAAAAAGGAAAAGAGAAAATCACTAAGCTCTTGAACTATTGCACTGGGGATGAACACTATTAGTTTTCTTTTATTTCTTTGGGGTGAACAGATGCTGCTGTCACTTTATAGAGGCCAAAATGTAATTGATCGATTACTCTCCCCATGAAGCCTTAATTGAAGTCATGGTGATTTCTTTTTGTTGCATTCCTGAGCCAATAATTTGATGACTGGCTTGAATTATTGGCTCAGGAATGCGACAAACAAACAAATCTCCATGAATTCAAGGATTCATGGGGTGTGTAATTGATAGATTTCTTTTTTTGGGTGAGCTATCCCTTTTTAAAAGGGTGTACAGATGCTGCTGTCACTTTACAGAGGCCAAAATGTAATTGATCGATTACTCTCCCCATGAAGCCTTAATTGAAGTCATGGTGATTTCTTTTTGTTGCATTCCTGAGCCAATAATTTGATGACTGGCTTGAATTATTGGCTCAGGAATGCGACAAACAAACAAATCTCCATGAATTCAAGGATTCATGGGGTGTTGTTACGACCCCTGTGAGTCTAAGGGTAAAGGGCTGTAACATAACAGTTGGTTGACAGAAAAGATGGACCAGGTTTGTAAACAACAATGATATTTATTGAATAGAGGCAAAGGAAGCACATGTAGCTCAGGGGTGAGCCCAGGCCAAAACAACAAACAAACACCACTATACTCCAAATAAACACAATCTAATCTATGGTAAAAGAGATTACATTACCTAAACTACTCTTACCTAACCAAAACAGGAGAAAACAATGTCCAAAGGAAATGGCAGCTCACCCCATCTGTGCTTCCTGAGAAAGAGAGAAAAAACACATTAATTATACAGAAACAAAAGCAGAATATATACAAAAACAAACTATAACTAACAATGCTCTCTCTGTGGCCATACACACACAAGGAAATTACTACTAAGCACCAAAGGCCAATAAACGAAATGCAATGCTGTCAAAGTTACAGGTTTACCAAAATCACAACAAGCCTCATGCCAGAGAGAGAGAGACTGAAGTGAGAAGCCATGTTTTAACAGGTGTGGGGTGATCCATGATTGGGTGGTGTGGATTGAGTGTTGGAGTCTGGAAAGCCATCCACCAATCACTGCTGTGTTGCAATAATGGAAGGATTAGCCTGGCAGGGACCAATGGGGAAGGGAACAATGGCTGGAGGGAGGAAACAAAATGGAGAACACACACACATGGAGACACACACTGGGGAATATATACATTGGGATGTAACACCCCCATACATAAGACAAAAACATGTTTGACACTTAACACCAACTAAACATGTTTTTTCAACATCTCCGAGTTAACATGCACTCCAAAACAAAGAGCTATAAAAAAAACTAGCAGTTGGTACAACAACCACACTTGACGGCAAGAGAGACTGAGTCGACAGCAACATAAAACGAGTCCACAGCAACATAGACCGAGTAGACAGCAAAATAGAACAAGTCGACAGCAATATACAGTAGAACGAGTCGACAGCAACAGACAACGAGTCGACAGCAACAGAGATTTCAACTACGAGACAGAGCATCCGCCAACACATTCTCAGACCCCTTCTTATGCTTTATGCTGAGGTTATAATTTTGCACTATGAGCGCCCAACGCATGAGGCGCTGATTGTGGTTGTACATCCACGACAGAAAAACCAACGGGTTGTGGTCGGTGTATACTACCACTGGTAATACGCTCGAACCGACATACACCTCAAAATGTTGCAACGCATACAACATAGCCAAAGTCTCCTTTTCAATAGTGGAATAGTTTAGTTGATGTTTGTTAAATTTCCGGGAGAAATAACAAACCGGGTGACTGACACCATCGTGATCTTCCTGTAATAACACTCCTCCAGCTCCCACCCCGCTGGCATCCACCTCCAGCTGGAACGGCAGGGAGAAATCTGGAGCAGAGAGAACAGGGGAACTGCATAAGAGAGCTTTAACACTATCAAATGCATTTTGGCAATCAGCTGTCCAAATGAATGGTTTGGACGGGCTACACAGGCTAGTGAGAGAAGTGACGACAGAAGAAAAGTTCCGGCAAAAACCACGGTAATACCCAGCCATCCCAAGGAATCTACGCAATTCCCGCCTAGTAGTAGGCACTGGAAAAGTTGTGATTGCAGATATTTTTGCATCCACCGGACGCACTTGGCCTTGTCCTACCTGCTTACCAAGATAGGTAACCGTAGCCTTGCCGAACTCACACTTGGCAAGGTTAAGGGTCAGGGAGGCTCCAGCTAAGCGGTCAAAGACAGTTTGCAAGGTTGTCATGTGGTCACGCCAGTTGGTCGAATAGACAACCAGGTCATCGAGATAGGCATTACAATTTGGAACACCAGCCAGGACTAGGGTCACCAGTCGCTGGAAAGTGGCCGGGGCATTACGCATTCCAAAAGGCATTACAGTATATTGCAAAAAATTGTCAGGAGTAACAAACGCCGAGATTTCCGAGGCACGGGGGGTCAAAGGGACCTGCCAGTAACCCTTTAACAAATCTAGTTTGCTAACATAGGTGGCAGATCCAAGGTTGTCAATACAATCTTCCATGCGGGGCAGTGGGAAGGAATCAGGCACGGTGACAGCATTTACCTTTCGGAAATCAGTACAAAATCTAGGAGTTCCATCCGATTTGGGAGCTAACAAGCAAGGTGAACTCCAGGGACTGCAACTTGGCTTGGCTAAACCATGTTTTAACAAATAGTCAACCTCCTGTTGCATCATGGCCCTCTTGGTGATGTTAACACGGTATGCATGTAGCTTGATAGGCACAGCATTGTTAACTTTAATATCATGGGCCAATACAGAAGTACAGGAGGGAACATCACCAAACAGAGCCATGTAGGCCTGAATCAAATTTGTGATGTCCTCTCGCTGCTCCTCAGGTAAGTGTGCTAAGTGAGTGGGCAGGTTCAATAACATCTCAGTGTTGGACAATCTAGCACCCTGATGGGCTGCATTGCGCAACTCCAAGCCATCTACATCCTCACCACTAACGTCAGGAGAGTCCGGAACTATTGGAGTTGAGGCAACAGCAGAGACGGCCAGTCCGGCTGTCTGGTCTGAGGTCTTCACCTGCACACTATCTCTGGAAAAATATGGTTTAAGCATATTGATGTGGCAAACACGAGTGACGTTTACGATCAGGGGTGCGAACCACATAGTCTGTATCACTTATCTTCTTATCTATTGCATACGGTCCGGAAAAACGAGCGGAAAGAGCAGAACCAAGGATAGGTAACAGGACTAGAACCTTATCACCTGGCTGGAAAGATCGAGAAACAGCTTTCTCGTCATAGTGCCGTTTCATAGTTCTCTGGGAAGAAGAGAGCGCTTCTTTTGCGAGAGAGCACGCCTGATGCAGTCGCTCTCGAAACTGGCTAACAAAATCTAGAACATTAGTGGGTGTGCTGGCACCCTTTGACATGAACCGTTCTTTAAGAACTTTCAGAGGCCCTCTAACAGTGTGCCCAAAAACGAGCTCAGCAGGACTGAAACCAAGAGACTCCTGTATGGTCTCTCGCGCAGCAAATAGAACAAGGGGGACACCCTCATCCCAATCTTTCTCTGTGTCTAAGCAATATTTACGCAGCATGGACTTTAAGGTCTGATGCCAACGTTCTAGAGCCCCCTGAGTTTCAGGGTGGTAGGCACTGGACACTATATGTCGGATACCCAGGGACTGTAACACTTGCTCAAATAACCTAGACAGGAAGTTGGTGCCTTGGTCCGTTTGTACTACCTTAGGCAGTCCAAACGTGGAGAAGAACTTCGTCAAAGCCTTAATTATTACAGGCGCTGTAATTCTGCGAAGAGGGATAGCCTCAGGGAAACGGGTGGCGGTACACATTATTGTCAACAAAAACTGATTGCCGGCTTTGGTCCTTGGCAACGGACCAACACAGTCAACTATGACATGTTCAAATGGTTCACCGACCGCTGGTATAGGACAGAGGGGAGCAGGTGGAATTACCTGGTTTGGCTTTCCGGTGATCTGACAAGTACTACAGGTACGACAGTACTGTGCTACATCGGACTTCAAACCGGGCCAAAAGAAATGTTGAAGTATTCTGTTGTATGTTTTAGTGACTCCCAAGTGTCCAGACCAAGGGTGGTCATGGGCCAAGAACAGTACATGCTGACGATAAACTGCAGGGACAACAATCTGATAAACAGTGCTCCAGTCTGGTACCTGATCTGGTAGCCCTATCTCCGATTGTGCATGCTCTGCCAGTCTAGTACCATGGGACCTCCATGTACGCATCAAAACTCCTTCATCCACAAAATAAGAATGCAACCCTCTCCTCTGTTCTGTTTCAAGAGAAGAGAAACATTTTGCAAGAGAAGGGTCAGCCTTCTGGGCAGTAATTAGCATTTCACGAGTAACGGGTAACTTCAAAGCGTCGGAACTAGTTACAGTTGTCTGTGGGGGTACCTTACTATGAGTCGGTGGTTTGTCAGCGGTATCAGAAGTTGGAGCCAGCAACTCCTCCCTGACAAAGGCTGAAGCAAAAACAGAGTCAGACAAATTAATTTCATCACCTCTCTTTTTCAATTGAGCACGAGTGACAACACTTGCAGAAAAAACTTCAGGGAAGTTCTGTGACAAGTCATCAGGCAGAGAATCTGTGTCTGGGTGATCCAACACTTCCAGCACAGCGTTCACCTGTCCTCCAGCTAAATCATTTCCCATGATAAAGGAAATGCCTTTAACTGGCAAGGAAGGTCTCACCCCTATTTTAAAGAAACCAGTGACCAAATCAGATTGTACATGAATACAGTGTAACGGGGCTGGCACGAAACCCATCTCAATACCTTGAACTAGGACACTAGAACCACAGGAAGATTTCTCAGACAGAGGTAGTACATCAGAGAGGATAAAGGATTGTGAGGCTCCAGTATCTCGTAAGATCTGAACTGTACACTGATCTTTTGGATCCCCTGTCAAGGAAACTAAACCCTTGGAAGTAAATGGCCTGAAACAAGGATCGAGAACATCCTGATCATTGTGCATCTGTTGATCGGAATCAGGTGCCATTTTAATCAGACCAACCCCTTTGGGTTGTCTAAAGTTCTGAGAGGACGGTTGCTGCTTACGTTTCAATGTTAAACAGTCAGAAATAACATGACCAGATTTATGACAGTAGTAACATGTCCGCTCCTCTTTTGAGCGTGGAGGTGACATTCTTGGTCGGGGGTGTGTGAATTCTGAATGGTTGGGGACAGAAGGTCTCTGAGAGAAATCATGGGGGAGAAACGAGTCACGCCTATCTACAAACACAGTTTTATGGGTTAGCGCAAACTCATCAGCTAATACAGCAGCTTGCTGCAGAGTGGACACTTTCTGCTCACTCAGGTAAATTACAATACGCTCTGGCAAACGATTCTTAAACTCTTCTAATAGAATGAGTTCTCTGAGAGAGTTAAGATCTGAGGCCTTGCTTGCTGCACACCATTTATCAAAGAGACTTCCCTTCTCTCTAGCAAACTCTACAAAGGTCTGGTTGACAGCTCTCTTGCGACTGCGAAACCTCTGCCTATAAGCTTCGGGCACAAGCTCATATGCACGAAGGATGGCAGCCTTCACAGTATCATACAGTAAACTATCTTCTAGGGAAAGTGTTGAACAAACCTCTTGGGCTTTACCAGTCAATTTGCATTGAAGCAACAAAGGCCAGACCTCTCTTGGCCAGCGCAATGAAGCAGCAATACGCTCAAACACATTAAAATAAGTATCAACTTCTGTCTCTCGGAACGGAGGCACCAAAGCAATGTGTTTACTTATATCAAAAGTGTGTGATGAATAAGCTGTGGAGGAGGACATACCCGGGCCTTGTGGAGGAGTCGGTGTAGCAGAGTTGGATTCACTCCTTAGGACTTCCAGCTCCAACCTCCGCAGTCTGAGCTCTTTTTCCACTTCATGTTCAAGCTCCAACCTGCGAATGTTAACAGCCCTTTCATTTTCTGCCTCAAGCTCCATTCTACGAAGCCGATACTCCGCCTCACGTGCTTGTGCCTTCTCCTGAGCCTCCATCTGGAGACGTGCTATTCTAACCCTGACCTGGGCCCCTTCTCGAGACCCAGTTGACACAGGAGAGGTCAAGTGAAAATGTGGCAATGTGACGTTCACACCTGCCTTTTCAGCACCATGGGCTTGCTCCTCAGAAGGCTGTGCTTCCGTAGGTTCACCAGGAGGACTTGCATGTTCATCAGAGACCGCAGGTAAAACAAGCGTCCCCTGCTCCAACAGCTTATCTACCACAAGACACCTGATATCCTGCTTAAGATGCTTTTGTTGAACCGAGAGTTTAAAATGTGTGGCAATCTCCACTAAGTCTGCCTTGCGACAGCTATCTAGCGCTTCCCAAGTAGGATTGCTCAAGAATTTCCCCAGATCAAAAGTACTAACTGCCATTTTTTTTTTTACACAAATGCCATTTTTACACACAAATCAATTAATTACTATACAAGTGTAAACAAACACAGTTCACCAAATCCATCAACCAACAATTGAACACGGGTTACAAAATCCAGGCAGAGCCCCCATTTATGTTACGACCCCTGTGAGTCTAAGGGTAAAGGGCTGTAACATAACAGTTGGTTGACAGAAAAGATGGACCAGGTTTGTAAACAACAATGATATTTATTGAATAGAGGCAAAGGAAGCACATGTAGCTCAGGGGTGAGCCCAGGCCAAAACAACAAACAAACACCACTATACTCCAAATAAACACAATCTAATCTAGGGGAAAAGAGATTACATTACCTAAACTACTCTTACCTAACCAAAACAGGAGAAAACAATGTCCAAAGGAAATGGCAGCTCACCCCATCTGTGCTTCCTGAGAAAGAGAGAAAAAACACATTAATTATACAGAAACAAAAGCAGAATATATACAAAAACAAACTATAACTAACAATGCTCTCTCTGTGGCCATACACACACAAGGAAATTACTACTAAGCACCAAAGGCCAATAAACGAAATGCAATGCTGTCAAAGTTACAGGTTTACCAAAATCACAACAAGCCTAGCCTCATGCCAGAGAGAGAGAGAGACTGAAGTGAGAAGCCATGTTTTAACAGGTGTGGGGTGATCCATGATTGGGTGGTGTGGATTGAGTGTTGGAGTCTGGAAAGCCATCCACCAATCACTGCTGTGTTGCAATAATGGAAGGATTAGCCTGGCAGGGACCAATGGGGAAGGGAACAATGGCTGGAGGGAGGAAACAAAATGGAGAACACACACACATGGAGACACACACTGGGGAATATATACATTGGGATGTAACAGGTGTGTAATTGGTAGATTTCTTTTTTTGGGTGAGCTATCCCTTTTTAAAAGGGTGTACAGATGCTGCTGTCACTTTACAGAGGCCAAAATGTAATTGATCGATTACTCTCCCCATGAAGCCTTAATTGAAGTCATGGTGATTTCTTTTTGTTGCATTCCTGAGCCAATAATTTGATGACTGGCTTGAATTATTGGCTCAGGAATGCGACAAACAAACAAATCTCCATGAATTCAAGGATTCATGGGGTGTGTAATTGGTAGATTTCTTTTTTTGGGTGAGCTATCCCTTTTTAAAAGGGTGCAGATGCTGCTGTCACTTTACAGAGGCCAAAATGTAATTGTCTTTTATTTATGACCTTTTTTCTATCGATTACTCTCCCCATGAAGCCTTGAAGTCATGGTGATTTTTGTATATAATGGAGTTGTTTGCAGAGGGGCTCACTGAATCTAACAATCACGTAGACATATACCAAGTGTGATTAGCAAGAGAGGAATGTTTGTGACAAGTGTAATGTAAAAAGATTAGGAAAGATCCACACCAAGCAAGTTCTTCCTCAGACGTGTTTTTTTATTTATTTTTTACTATGTTACATTACATTGGGCGTATAGAAACAAAGATCATTTCAAAGTACAAACATATACAGTACCTGTGTGACATTTTGGATGAGGCTATAGGCTCCATGTTAATAAGCAACTTGGGGTGAACAAATCTCCAACACACCCATGTCTGGTTTCTTTAACTGAAACGCCTCCTTGTCGACTTCAGTGTTTTAAGTCATCATAGACCTTTAAGTCCAAGGTACTAGGAATTTAAAATTTCTTGGCAACTGAAAACAAAGATTGCACAAGCTTATTGATGAATCTTATTTTATTAATGACCTTTTTTTCTATCGATCGCCCCTTGAAGTCATGATTCTCACACGCTGTTGTAAAACTGTTTGCATCCCAAAGGATATGCCTGCATGTTGCAAATAAAAGTGCATTGTTAAATACTGATTTCTGCTTTGCCCCCGTTTATTTTAAATGTATTTTTCCAGAGTAAATTATTATTTAATTCTATATTGAGTGAAATATGATATTCTATATTGAGTGAAATCTATTCTATATTGAGTGAACTACAACTCCATATTGAGGGAATTACAACTCTATATTGATTAAAATACCACTCTATATTGAGTGAAATATGATATTCTATATCGAGTGAAATCTATTCTATATTGAGTAAACTACAACTCCATATTGAGGGAATTACAACTCTATATTGATTAAAATACCACTCTATATTGAGTGAAATATAACTTTAAGTATCTCTATATTGAGTGAAATATAACTTAAAATATCTCTATATTGAGTGAAATATAACTCTATTGAGTGAAATATAACTCTATATTGATTAAAATACCACTCTATATTGAGTGAAATATAACTTAAAATATCTCTATATTGAGTGAAAAATAACTCTATAGATTAAAAAAACACTCTATATTGAGGGAATTATAACTCTATATTGAGGCAATTACTACTCTTATACAGAGTCAAATACAACTCTATTGATGGGATCACAACTCTACGGAGTAAATACAACTCTGTGTTGAGTGAAATGATGTTAGAGTTGTTTTTACTTTATGCTAAATGGAGTAAATTGGTATTTTGTAGAGTTAAAGTTAATGTTAACACTAAATGGAGTAGAAATAACTCTGAAGATTTAACTCTGTGACAAGAGTCATTTTCACTCTATTTGGAGTCGGAGCCAATACTGTCTTTTTGGGAGTAAAATTTTACTCAATTTGAGTAAATTTTACTCTGCGAATTTTCCTGGGCAGCTTCGGGGTTCCACTTATTACGTTTAACAATGGCAAAGCCTTTTAAATATAATCAAAACATTCCCGTATTTCTGCAATATATGCGCAAAATAATAACGAGTTGAGTTACGCGGAGCGCAGTCAGTGCTTATTTCCGCGTTGTAAAAATATTCTACCACCGGGCGCCAACTACGCATGGTCCGACCTGTGCTTAAATATACGCACAAAGTCAAGCACAAGTTCAAATTGATGAATCCCACACTTAGAAATGATCGTACGCACGGGTTACGCACATATCTGTGCGTAAGTCAAGTTGATAAATGAGGGCCCAGGTGTTTACCAACACACCTATCCCCCAACCAGAGGAGCTGCCCATGAGCGTTATTTTTTTTCATAGCCGCAGTTTGCGGAGACGCTCTCTGATTGGCCACTGACGTTTCTGGTCATGTGACATGTGCGCCCAAACACGTGACAAGCTGTGTCTTTGCCCATTTCCGCCTCGAACGGCATGCAAACTACCTAACGCCTAGTTCTATCACTGGTTAAGCTTAGGCAACTCTTTCGAAGTTGGTTAAGGTTAGAGTTTGGAATCAGGGCTGGTGTTCTATCGCCCTGCTCTAAGACAAACTCTAACCTTAACCAACTTCGAAAGAGTGCCTAAGCTTAACCGGTGAAATAAACAGGCATCACACGATTGGGCGCACATGTCACATGACCAGAAACGTCAGTGGCCAATCAGAGAGAGTCTCCGCAAACTGCGGCTACGAAAAAAAAGAACGCTGCCCATGACCACCTGGCCCCCCTAGCATCAGCAGGAGCGCGCATGGGGAGGAAGGTGGCATCCAGCCTCTTTTTCTTGCAGGAGAATCTGCTCCAATCAATCTCAGGCCATGGTTACACTGGGCTAAAACAGCAACGTTTTGTTGCTGAATGATTACGTTTGCATGTCCAAGTTAAAAAGAAACGCAGTTTTGGCAGGAAAACGCGTTTCCCTAGCGGGAACGCTGAAAAGGTGTTCGTTTTGGAAACTCGCCTACAATGGTGCCATGTAATTTGTGCGAGCCGGAACCGGAGCCGTTCTGCCCAATGCCCATGCGCAGTAGAGAGCGACGCCAAATTCTCCCCCTCCCAGACCCATGTCACGCAGGTGCTGGCTGGCTAGCGTCGCTCGTGAGCTAACGTTAGCTACCTAGCTAACGTTACTGTTTAAACAAAATGGCCCAGTCATCTATTCACTTTTGTTTAATACATGAGGCGTTGTCTAATGTTATCTAGCTACTGATAGCTCCTGATATCAACGTCTGATATCATCAGTTTGGCATTCGTTTTCGTAGATGCTGGCTGGCTAGCGTCGCTCGTGAGCTAACGTTAGCTACCTAGCTAACGTTACTTTCAGACCCTGTTAGTCAAGTTGAACTATCGCTCTGGGGACGCTGATTAATATAACAAGCTACAACAGTCTGCATTCCCTTAACAATTGTTTGTATTGAGCCATATTGTATTGTACCCATTCTGCAATCTGTTAAATAACGTTTACATCCATTCATTCTGCTAGCATTAGCGTTACTTCGCTGCTAGCCATAATGCTATACTGTTATACTGGCATATCCCAATCACGTTAGCACGTAAGCTAACAAAATCGGCGATATTTTTGTGAGACTAAATTCCGCTCTTGGTGGTCAATTGTGTTGATGTTAGTTTTGTTTCATCAACAAATCATAAGTGAATGTATCCGTTTTTGTTTATTGCACTTTATTTCTTGCTGAAAAATAAATGCTATGTGGCTAAATGGCTCATGCGAGGTATAAAGATGGTGGCTTTTGAGATTTTGAGCAGGATGTGGAGTGTCTCGTTCAACCTTTCTGATTGGTTGAAAATGGCCTTCATGTTTGAACTACATCGCCACCTATTGCTTTGGCATTGTACTACATGTATATAGTAGACGAGACAAAACGACATCTAACTTAACTCTTACTTGCCTGCCAATACGCAGCATTCTAAAAAGCTAAATGAAACTAAATGAAATGGCCCTAGTGTAACCGCAGCCTCATAATACACTTTCTGGAAAGGGGAGAGAGAGAGAGAAGGGGGGTGGGCTTATAATTGGAAGGGTTTTTGAACATTTTAAGCATGCTTTTTTTCCCTACTCTTTCTCCCCCTTTTTTCTGTATTTTTCTCCCATCCCAATTTTTTGTCGTTATGCCAATTCCCTTCCCTCCCTTCCGGTCATTGCGCGCATTTCCCCCCCACTTGCCGGTCTAGGGAGGGTTGAAGACTATCACATGTCTCCTCCGATACATGCGGAGTCAGCCAGCCACTTCTTTTCACCTGACAGCGAGGACTCTCATTGGTTAAGTGTGGGAGGATCACACTACCTCACCCAGATCCCTTCCTCGCTGAGCAGGCGCCCCGACCGATCTGTAGGAGTCGCTGTTTACAACGACAAGGACCCACCCCACCGGCTTCCCACCCGCTGACACTGCCAATTGTGTCAGTATGGACGACCGACCATGCCGGATGTACCGCGGCAGCTGGATTCGATCCCACTGTCTCTGCAGTGGTAGGCAGATGCTTAGTCTGCTGCGCTACCCGGCCACCCCTCATTTTAAGCATGCTTATAATTAATGGTAATGATAAATGGACTGCATTTATATAGCGCATTTATATATTATATTAAATAATAAAACCAGATAATGTAATAACTTGCCTGATGATGAAATACATATATTATAATGTAATACGTATAATAGTTATTACAATTGTATTTGTTGTTATACATTACCTGTATAAATAAAGGACTGTTAGCTAGTTAGCTATACTAGTTAGCAGTATTAGCATAGTATGAACTATTAAAAGAGTCTGTGTTACTTATGAGTCATACTCATTTGTGAGGGTGAGGGTCACAGCAGGGTTTTGCCTGCTGAGCCTCAGCTGACATCACAACCAGGAAGTTCATTTTGAAGGCGTACAGAGGAGAACCTTCAGGGAGTCATGCACCTCCTTATATACCAGGCCCCACTCGCACAGGGTTCAACCCCCCTCTGCACATTCCTGGATGTCCTCAAGGAGAGATTATTTTACACGGTATCACCACTGATAATATTCTCGAAACGTTGGCATGATATGCAGATGGTGATCAGGTTATGAGATGCATCACATTTCTCATTTCCAAATGACAGGCTCATTAGATATTACAGAGACAAGGTCAAGGCAACAGAATTCTATCCGTGTACTGTTCACAGAAGAAAATATGTTTTCATGGATGGTAATATCAGGTAATATCAGGAGGGGAGACTAACCAGCCCACACCCACGTTATATATATATACAGTACCACCCGCATTTCATTGTATACTTGTATGCCGTGACAAATAAAACTCTTGACTTAAATATATATATTTATGTTTCGTATCGGCGAAAGTCCAAAATAAAAGCTCGGAAATACATTACTTATACAATATGTAAATATATTACTGATTGATTGATTGAAAACTTTATTAACAGATTGCAGAATGGGTACAATACAGTACGGCTCAATACACACAATTGTTAACACTTTCAGCGCCAAAAACGTAATATTACGTTTTTAGATCGTTTTTTCTATTTTAATATCCTATACACTCTCATGGACCTCGGTGTTACCATTGGAACTCATTCTGAGACCTCGAGAGTGCAATGCCGGACGAATCCTGCTAGGTGGCAGTATCGCCTACCCTTTGAAACCTTATTTCCCACTGTGTGTTACATCTTATATGATCCGGGCGGATAATTTGGATTCAGGCAAGTGAAACGGTTCATTTGAGCAACTTGGAACGCTTGGAACACACTTGATGCATATTTTGTGCCAATTCATGTCAGGGACCCGATGGACATCAATACTGGAAATCGCGATCAGATAATTGCAATATTCATTTTGGGATACCTCCTAGTAATAAGTAACAATATTCACCACGGGATAACACGCGAACGTATACATGAAAAAATGTACTCTTTTTTACATGTTGAATGAGAGATAGTGACTGTCAAATTAGCCATAGTATTGTCTCCATAGCTATAATATAGAATATAGATATAGCTCTGCAAACATTGTGACGCATCGTGAAAATAGGCAATGGAAAGCTGGACCATTGACTACACTACAGGATGAGGATAATAGCTGGCGCTCAAAAACACTTTGAGTGCCGCACTGTTTTCGGGCCCCATCTATTCAATGCCACGCTTTAAAAGATAGGAGTCCGTCAACTTGTTTGTAGAGCTATAACTATATTCTATATTATAGCTATAGATACAATACTATGGTCATTTGACAGTGACTTTATTCCGGTCAAGATGCAAAAAAGAGATAATTTTTCCATGCATACATTCGCGAGTTATACCGTGGTGAATATAAGTATGTTTTTAGATCGGTCTGGGGTAATTCCTGAAATGCTGAGGAATAGCCTTATTCCTGTATTATACTATAACCGTTGCTGTTTCTTGCCTGGACCCGCTTATTCTCAAATCAAATGTATATCATAGGTATTATGTTTCATCATGAATGCATGAAAGGGGGGGGGGTAGTTTTTTGATGCTTTGATCGCCACCAACAGCATACGTTGTGGACTAACGTTACACACACACGTTCGGATCGAGGTGAAGACATGCTTGGATCAACGCAAGATTGATATCATATAGCCCTTACCTTGACTAGGAAGTACCCCAAAAAAAATATTCCAATTATCTGATCGCGATTCCAAGTATTGATGTCCATCGTGTCGCCAACATAATCCACCACACATCATGCGTCGGGAGCATTTGATTATTCTCAATCCGACCGTTATAACCGCGCAACTTGAGCAAAAAAAATTAAATGACCCGGACCCATTAGATCGACGCACAGGCCAAGATACAAGGTTTCAAAGGGTGCTCGATACCGCCATCTAGCTGTATGTGGCCGGTATTGCACTTTGGCGACCTCAGACTCATTCCCTATGGTAACAACAGGCTGGATAATGAATAAAAATATAGAAAAAAACGACCCAGAAATGACTTAAGTCGTTTTTGGCACTCAACGGTCGGGGCCCAGAAACTACTTAAGTAGTTTTTGGCACTGAATGTGTTAAGGGAATGCAGACCAGAGAAAGATTTTCATCTCGTTTACATCAGGGTTCCCAATTTTCAATTCATCATAACATTTATGGTCATAACATTATGGCTATAACATGACTGCCAGAAGGGGGGCTATGTGAGACTGTTGTTCATTGACTACAGCTCAGCGTTCAACACCATAGTCCCCACCAGACTGGTGGACAAGCTGATCGAGCTGGGTCTGAGCTCCGCTCTGAGCGCCTGGATACTGGACTTTCTGAGCGAAAGGCCCCAGGCGGTCAGGGTGGGGGGTCAGACCTCCAACACCATCACCCTGAGCATCGGGTCCCCCCAGGGCTGTGTTCTGAGCACCCTGCTGTACTCACTATACACACACGACTGTGTGGCCAAGTTCAGCTCCAACTCCATAGTGAAGTTTGCGGACAACGGACAACGACGAGAAGGCCTACCGGGAGGAGGTTGAGGTACTGGAACGCTGGTGCCACGACAACAGCCTGCTCCTGAACATTGGTAAAACCAAGGAGCTGATCGTGGATTATAGGAGAGGACAGCAGGAGACACACACACCACTGAGGATAAACGGGGCTACCGTGGACAGGGTGAGCAGCTTTAAGTACCTGGGGGTCCACATCTCAGAGGATCTGACATGGACAACACACATGGACTCAGTCGTAAAAAAGGCGAAGCAGTGCCTCTACCACCTGAGACAGTTAAGGAAGTTCAGAGTATCTGGGAAGATACTCCAGTCCTTCTACTCCGGAGCTGTAGAGAGCATCTTGACTGGAAACATCACTGCCTGGTATGGAAACAGCACGGCACAGGACAAGAAGGCCCTACAGAGAGTGGTGTGCTCAGCCGAGCGTACCACGGGTATTGCACTACCACCCCTGCAGGTTCTATACAACAAGAGGTGCAAATCCAGAGCCTGCAGAATAATGAAAGACCCTCACCACCCCAACAACAGCCTGTTCATGCTGCTGAGGTCAGGCAGACGCCTGCAAACACCAGCTACTAGGACAGAGAGACTTCGGCTCAGCTTCTTCCCCCAGGCCATCAGAGCCTTGAACACTGAACTCTCCACACACAAGCACACATGAGCACACACACGACACACACACTGAACACGCTCACACACTAGCAGCCACTTTAACATGAGCAAGCACACACTCATGCTGCACACGCCCACACTTATGGCCACTAAGGAAAGGTCACTTTAAGAATAGTATAGTATAACTGAGATTGTATAATATAGCATGTACAGAAAGACCCAGTACCTCATCCGCAGCTAACAGTGTATTGCACTACCACAGGACCTAGCATGTCCTACCATGCTCTGTAAATAACTTATGTACATATACCGATATGCCCTACTCTGTTTACTTGTTTTATTGCACAATGTAATTCTATTGGATTCTATTATATGTTATTACTATTGTATTATGCACATCATTGCGGGCAAGACCACCCGCATTTCATCGTATACTCGTATGCCGTGACAAATAAAACTCTTGACTTGATAACATAATGTACATTATGTACCTTGTTTCTGTGGTTGATACATACTTTATTTACATATTTTAAGCGAGATCGGGCTGCACCCTCATACTCACAACAAGCACATCTTTCACATTCCTCCCTCTCTGTCCCTTCTCCTCGTCTCGGGAAGGAGAGGGTCTTAACACATTCGGGGCCATTGGGATGCGTCTAATAAATCTCTAGAGGACCAGCAAATGTAAACAGACTTGGGGCTGTTTGTAGAGCTAAATCTATACTTTATAGTATTGATATCTGTCCATTCTCATTGTCAGTTGAGACCATAAACCGTCCCTTCAAAATGGCTTAAAGAAAAAAAAAATCATCAATACGTTCTCATTTTATAGCACCGTGAATATAAGCGTTATACGGCATTTGGTCTAGTATATTTCCTGGAAGGCGAGATAAAGGGCTAATAGCTACTAATGTTATATCCAATGGCATTTCCGTTATACATAAGCTACAGTTAAAACTCAAACTGTATATGATCGGCACGATCCTCAAGCATGTATGCATGAAAGGGGGGGCAGGGGACGTCGTTTCTTATTATTGATTACCAATAACCGTGTTCGTCTAAGTAGCCACATACATTAATCGCCTAGTTGAGTATGGGATCATCCCTATGTTCCCCCGGGTTCTATGTTCCCTGCTTTGATTGATTAATAGATTGAACATTTTATAAATTTTTATTATTTTATTAATTATTAATGTCCGCCTTGTTTCGAACGGTTAAGCTTAGGCCCTCTTTCGAACTGGTTAAGGTTAGAGTTTGGAATCAGGGCTGGTGGTCTAAAATTTTCAATCAATCAATCAATCAATCAAAGCAGGGAACATAGAACCCGGGGAAAATAGGACCCGGGGAACATAGACATGCTCCCTTGAGTATCATAGCAAGGCCCGATCAGCATGTAATTTACGTGAAAAAGATCTTACCATGAGCCGGTTGGATCCCCCGAGCATTTCCCCGTTATCGACATCTGGTAGATCGATATGTCCATTGGCTGATGATAAATCCCCTTATTGCATAGTGAAATCCACGATCCAAAACGTAATCCAAGCTACAGGCTGCACATCCAGAATCCAGCTAACTGAAAACTCCATTGAAAGTCAAAAAAAATAATGCTCCGTTCAGCCACAGGGCACACTGCATTATCGCGATAGCGCCCCTAAGAGGATCTGGCCGGTAATGCACTTTCTCGAATTCAAAGAGGGTACATCTGCAGTGCAGCTCGGCGACCTTGAATAGGTTATTAAAATGGAATAAAAGCCAAAACAACTTGCCACGGATATATCTGTCCTTCGGTCCATTAAGCATGGATTCGAAACACGTATATATCCGTTGTTCGTCCCCAATGTGTTAAGATACACTGGCAGTCTCAGGAATGGAAGGAACACCTCACGCGACAGTGGCACCTGACACATAGTTGGACTGGTGCTCATCTTTTCTTCCATGAGGTCAATGTTCTAGGGGTACAGTGTTATAATGGGATGCTGAAAGACAGAGCATACCCCACTCTTAGATGGTGTTCTGTCATTTCTCTTTCCTATGAGGGGCACGGTGATGTAGTGGTTCAATTACCTACCGACGGTACCTAGAGGTTCCCGAGTCCTATGGCTAGTTAAGAGATGACCCTGTGATCTCTCTTGTAATGTGATACTGAAGTGCATACATTGTCTACACTGGCTTCCTTGATTCTAAACCTGTCCAGAACACTACAACGTTTACATTTTTCATTCAATGATAATCTGACAAAATTGTACAATTATTAAAATAATAATATATATATATTTTTTTTTACTTTAATTAACATTTGAAATGTAAATATATCACAGGTATATATATACAGGATGTATAATAACATGAGCAGCATGCATAGCCCTACAAAGAGTGTTATTCTGCATAAGTGAAATACATATAATATACACAGCAGTGAACAATAGGAAACAACTCTTAAAAAAAGCAAAGTAGCCTATGGGGAACAGTAGGCTAAGCAAATGGCTGTATCACTATGGGGGAAGAAACACAAATGGTTGGCCAATATAAATTGCATCTTCATTACATGCTCCCAAACCTCCGAAGGTTTCAGCACCATGGAGAGCACCATAGTGCACGTAACACGCCTTTAGTGCTTGAGAAAATTATATTTATTACTGGACCGTGCAGCTTCAAGTAGAGCCTTCTGACCAAGAGCTTATAAAAACCTTGACATGTCAGAGAGAAATTTGCGTTGATTTGAATTTCACTCTTCACAAGCTCCATGCTGTCTATTGCTCTGGTCCGTCAATGCATGTCATGAGGGAGATCAGCCCTCAGTTCGGGAATTTTAGCAAGATGTTTGGACCATCTGTGAAAAAATGTATTACCAATAGCTTTCTTCACCAAAGTGTTCCTATAGGTGTCTACTAACACCTCTCAATTTATCAAACCCAAATCCTCTGGGAAAATTCTGGAGAGCCAATCAAAGTTAAGGAGCCCAGGGGGCTTGGGCGAAAAATATGAAAAATCAAATATTAACGTGTGGGGTGACTAACTAGGGGTTTTCAGGGGTGCTGAATCTATTCCAACCATTAGTTTTGAGTAAAATTGGCTCCCTGGCCATAAACTATTGGTATACCCAGAGGGCTTGGGTGAAAAATATGAAAAATCAAATATGAACTGTAGGGTGTCTAACTAGGGGTTGTCAGGGCGCTGAATCTATTCCAACTATTCATTTTTTAGTAGAAAACAATTTTTTCCCCATAAGAACATATATTTTTACTTTATTCCAAGAGAAATGTAATGTTGCATAGAAATGTGCATTATTGATACACGGTTTCAGTTTTTTTTACTAAGCCAACTCCCCATCTTCCTCACTCCTTTTCTCGTCTGTCTGGTTGTTATGGCACTCTCCTCCACCCCACCTACCCAACCTCCTCCAATGTACAGTTTCTACGTCAAATGTATATACTCTTGTGGAATAATATAATGATTCCCCAACTCCCTCATGTAAAGACATTCCCCTCCCCTTTCTCCCCTATCCTGTGTCCCCCCCCCACCCATTTGACCTATCAAATGGGACCACATCCCCCCGTTAACTATATAAGGCTCCTCCCGAGAACAATCCAGGTCTCTTTACCTGGGTCATTTCAGCTGATCACCTGGGGCGAGAGCCTCAGCCATTCTCTCTCTAAATACTATGTGTATATTTCTATCTGTCTGGATAATAAACCTTATTATCTTGATCTCGGTTGACTGAGTACATTCTTCAGGATATCCACAAATATCCCACAATTGGCGTCTACGAACTTGTGACGGACCCGTGTACCTCTTTGCCTGTGTGCTAGAGGATTCCTGCCTGTGCGCCCCTTAAAAGGCACAGTGCCGCGTTTTTGTGTTCATGGACTTTGGTGTTTTTTCCCCCCCTTAAAGGCTGAGTGCCGCTTGTTTGTATATAATAAATCATGCCCTTGTTTTGGCTAACTCTGATTACCTGTCTGTGTCGTGCAATTGGGGTCGCATTACAAACCATAACAACCTCAGTCCGATACCGTTGATTATACCCTTTGCTGTACATTATAGCTTAAAATATATTATACTATATATATAATATACCAATATTTTATGGCCAGGGAGCCATTCTTACTCAAAACTAATGGTTGGAATAGATTCAGCACCCCTGAAAACCCCTAGTTAGTCACCCGACACGTTAATATTTGATTTAGATTTTTTCATATTTTTCGCCCAAGCCCCCTGGGCTCCTTAACTTTGATTGGCTCTCCAGAATTTTCCCAGAGGATTTGGGTTTGAATAAATTGAGAGGTGTTAGTAGACACCTATAGGAACACTTTGGTGAAGAAAGCTATTGGTAATAAATTTTTTCACAGATGGTCCAAACATCTTGCTAAAATTCCCTAACTATCTCTTTTGAGCTTTTCCTTCCATAGCTAAGCTAACATTCACTAGTATGACAGCTAGTATGATAGCAGGCAGCCAGAGCATGAGTGAACATAAAGTTGTTGCACTGCACATTAAAGGTTGCCGAGGTGTTCAAAGTGGCACCGACAAACAGCTCGCACCAGGTGCTACTGTATGTATGCGCTAGCGCTGGTTAGCCTAGGGTGGCTATGTAACGTACAGTAGCCTACTTGCGGTGCATTAGTGCATGATTGGGGATTAATGAGAGGACAAAAACAATAATGATTAATATATTTTAAATTGTTTATTGAAAATTGACATTTTTGTTATTTTTTTAGGCATGCAGGACAGAGGGCTGAAATGCGGGACTGTCCGACACAAACCGGGATGTTTGGTCACCTTAATGCCAACACTGATGGTCACTGCCGGAGTGGCCCCCTTCCCATTCAGTGTTCCTGCAGCTGGTGAGTTTGTCTACACAACAAAGAAAACTTTAATAGATTGACTTAGAACATTCTGTAACCAAAAGGGCAATAACATATTAACTCAAATGGAAACGATACTTGTCTGCCTTTCTTATTAACACTGAAAGTGAATATCAGGAAGGCAGCAGGATCGGACGGCATCCCCGGCCGCGTCCTAAAAGTCTGTGCCGACCAACTGGCCCCGGTATTCACTGACATATTTAACCTGTCCTTAGAACAGGCTGTCATCCCCACCTGTTTGAAGAAGTCCACCATCATCCCTGTACCCAAAAAATCTACGCCCACTTGCCTCAACGACTACCGCCCTGTAGCTCTCACCTCCATAGCCATGAAGTGCTTTGAGAAGTTAGTGAAGGGCTACATCTGTTCCTCCCTCCCCATCAACCTGGACCCCCTGCAATTTGCATACTGCCCCAACAGGTCCACGGAGGACGCCATAGCCCATGTGCTGCACACAGCAGCATCACACCTGGACAAGAGGCAGGGGAACTATGTGAGAATGCTATTCATCGACTACAGCTCAGCATTCAATACCATAGTCCCCTCCAAACTCATAGCCAAGCTCAGGGACCTGGGCTTGAACTATGACCTCTGCCAGTGGGTCTTGGACTTCCTGACGGGCAGACCCCAGGTGGTGAGAGCAGGCAACTGCACCTCCTCATCCATCACCCTCAACATAGGGGCCCCACAGGGCTGTGTTCTGAGTCCCCTCCTCTACTCCCTGTACACACATGACTGTGTGGCTCAGCGGAACAACAACACAACCATCAAATTTGCTGACGACACAGTAGTGGTGGGCCTGATCTCTGCAAACGACGAGAGGGCCTACCTGGAAGAGGTCAAGGCCCTGGCGGGATGGTGCCAGGAGAACAGACTCTCCCTGAACATCAGCAAAACAAAGGAGATGATTGTGGACTTTAGGAGGTCGGGGGTCAGGGACTACAACCCCCTCAGCATCGACGGGGCACCGGTTGAGAGAGTGAACAGTTTTAAGTACCTCGGAGTCCACATTTCCGAGGACTTGACATGGACCACACACATTGACAGTGTTGTAAAGAAGGCACGACAACGCCTCTACTTCCTCAGGCGCCTAAGGAAGTTTCAAGTCAGTCAGAAGATCCTTAAGAACTTCTACTCATGTACAATAGAGAGCATCCTGACTGGCAATATCACCTCCTGGTTTGGGAATAGCACTGCACAAGACCGTAGCAGTCTACAGAGAGTGGCACGTTCAGCCGAACGCACAATTGGAGGGGGGCTTCCCACCCTCCAGAACATTTACAACAAGCGGTGCAGGGGTAAGGCTAAGAGAATCATCAAGGACTCCAGCCACCCAAACCACTGCCTCTTTGAACTGCTGCGGTCAGGCAAGCGATACCGGAGTCTCATGGCGAGCACAGAAAGACTCAGAAGAAGCTTCTATCCCCAGGCCATCAGGCTGCTCAACGAACAATAAACACTATGCAACAACCATCAAATGCACACAGCACACACATCCACACGCGCACACTCACTTTAAACAAACAACACACTGCAGCACCCACTCTCCACACTTTAGATCACCTAAACACACTTTATATTTATTGGTAAAGGATTTGCACTACAACTCGTACACCTTACTGTAAATTGTACCTAAATTGTACCTCATCCCATTTCTGCTTTGCACTATATAGTATTGTATATTAGTACATTGCATAGTATATTGTATATTGTATGGTAACTCAGTTACTTCTATTCTGCATCGAACATTGTACATATGTCTGAACACTGTGACTTCTATTTTTACTTCTATTACATGCTATACTATTTTATTTCATACTTATCTTGTCTAGCACAGTCTCTGGAGCGTAACAGTAAGAAGCATTTTGTATAAAAGTATTCTGTACTTCTGTATGACAACTATTAAAGAAACTTGAAACTTGATGATTGTAACAAAAACAAAACAAACCCAGGACCTTCTTGCTGGGCAGTGCTAACCACCGTGCCACCATGCCGCCCACCATCATTACTCTATGAACAACAATGCGCTTTATATATATTTATATATATTTACATATATATGTATAATATAAAAATAAATATATATATATACTGTATATGATATAGAGTGTTTCAAGTTTCAAGTTTCTTTAATAGTTGTCATACAGAAGTACAGAATACTTTTGTACAAAATGCTTCTTACTGTTGCGCTCCAGAGACTGTGCATGACAAGATAAGTATGAAATAAAAACATAGTAAAAATTAGAAGAAAAAAAGAGGTCACAGTGTTCAGTTTAGACATATGTACAATGTTCGTAGACGTAGTTACCATACAATATACAATACTGTGCAGTGTACTAATATACAATACTATATAGTGCAAGGCATAAATGGACGAGGTGCAGTTTAGGTACAATTCACAGTAGGTGTACGAGTTGTAGTGCAAATCCTTTATCAATAAATATAAAGTGTAAGTGTGTTTGTGTGATCTAAAGTGTGGAGAGTGGGTGCTGCAGTGTGTTGTTTGTTTGAGTGAGTGTGTGTGTGCGTGTGGGTGTGTGTGCTGTGTGCATTTGATGGTTGTTGCATAGTGATTATTGTTCGTTTAGCGATTATTGTTCGTTTAGCAGCCTGATGGCCTGGGGATAGAAGCTCCTTCTGAGTCTTTCTGTGCTCGCCATAAGACTCCGGTATCGCTTGCCTGACGGCAGCAGTTCAAAGAGGCAGTTGTTCGGGTGGCTCGAGTCCTTAATAATTCTCTTAGCCTTCCCCTTGCACCGCTTGTTGTAAATGTTCTGGAGGGTGGGAAGCCCCCCTCTAATTGTGCGTTCGGCTGAACGTGTCACTCTTTGTAGTCTGCTACGGTCTTGTGCAGTGCTATTCCCAAACCAGGAGGTGATGTTGCCGGTCAGGATGCTCTCTATTGTACATGAGTAGAAGTTCCTAAGGATCTTCTGACTGACTTGGAACTTCCTTAGGCGCCTGAGGAAGTAGAGGCGTTGTCGTGCCTTCTTCACAACACTGTCAATGTGTGTGGTCCATGTCAAGTCCTCGGATATGTGGGCTCCGAGGTACTTGAAACTGTTCACTCTCTCAACTGGTGCCCCGTCGATGCTGAGGGGGCTGTAGTCCTTGACCCCCGACCTCCTGAAGTCCACAATCATCTCTTTTGTTTTGCTGACGTTCAGGGAGAGGCAGTTTTCCTGACACCACTGTGACAGGTTCTCTACCTCTTCCAGGTAGGCCCTTTCGTCGTTGGCAGAGATCAGGCTGTGAGAGCCGAGGCTGTTTTCATCTGCTGCAGGAGTCAATACTTTGCTTTGAAGTACTACCCACATATTGATGACTTACAGCATAGCCCATCTCCCCCACTCAGTCTGGATGCATCAGTTTCAATCTGACAAACAAGCGACACAAAACAACTGACAGTCGGTGGTTTCTATTTTATTGAGTTGAAAAGGATAACAGAGAGGGACAGTGGCATCTAGTTCAAACTCATAACATCCGTACATCATAATCACATACCGTATATAACCCCTGTGGGAATATCTTCAGGCTTGAGAATGCTCAGTTGACGTTGGGTTTAGTTGATAATTACCGTACCGGGGACATTATTTTGGTGTTTTTAGTAAGTCAGTAGGTCAGTCACCTTTGCATTTTCCTTATAACGTGTTACTTGTTACTCTATACATCCATGAGGACCCTGTCCAAACCAGATCATATGAGAAAATGCACAGATGTCTCGTATTGGACAAGGACGCCTGTAGCCAGACGAGTATATGAGAATGTAAAGTTGGGAGAGCTTCAGAGCTATTTTCCCTCTCTGCTAACCTGCATGCTGTCTGCCTATTCCATCATTCAATGCCTGTGATCCATGGACCACCCATGATTAATGTAATTATTACTTCTGATAGTTCAATAAATAAAATACAGTTGTAGCAAAACCACCCACACCCCGAATCTACTTTGGATCGTCTGTTGATCACTGAGGCTTGTTACTGCTGCTGCTGCTGCTTGGCCCGCCGGGCCAGAGACTCCAGGGCAGTGAAGAAGGTGTCGGCTTTCTCCGTCTCCTCCAGCTGAGACTTGGCACAGAAGAAAGGAGGGATGAAGTCCATGGGCTGCGAGTAGCCCAGCGTCCAGTTGAAGGTGCTGGAATGGAAGGGAGAGTTTGGTTTTCGGTGACGCTGACTATACACATAATATATGCTTTGCCAGCAGTCTGAGTTTGGTCTGTACTGCGGTCTGCGTTTAGTCTATGATATGAGTTTAGTCTGTACTGTGGTATGCATTTAGTTTGTACTGCAGTCTGAGTTTAGTCTAGACTCTATGGTATGAGGTTAGTCTGTACTGTGATCTGCGTTTAGTCTGTATTGCTGCCCGAGTTTAGTCTATACTATGGTTTGAGCTTAGCCTATACTATGGTGTGGGTTTAGTCTATACTATGGTTTGAGTTTAGTCTATACCAGGGGTTCTCAACCTTTCTGCTGCCAAGGCACCCCTGTGTTCAATCAAATATTCCAGGGCACCCCTACATACGATAAAGACTTTTCCGGTCCCGTCTTTTTTGCTACAATGATGACAAAAGTGCTTGCTTTCAAAATAATGTTTATTTAAGAAACCGGGAAACACATTTGTGTGTATATGCAGGCTATATAATGCATTATTAACAGGTGTTTCAGGTCTAAATGGCTTAATACTGTTGACATGTAGTAGTAAATCAAATAGCATATTTCTTTAAATAAAATTACAGAAAATTATCACTAACGTGCTATCTGTTGCAGCTGCACACTTTTCCATAAAAATAGCATATTTGGACAAGTGTGACCATTTCTCAAAAACTGAAAATCATTTTATTTTTTTAAATACAGAAAAGGATCACTAAAGTGCTATCTGTTGCAGCTGCACTGTTCTCCATAAAAATAGCATATTTGGATAAGTTTGACCATTTCTCAAAAACAGAAAATCATGTATTTTTATTGGATCATGTCTCCAGCACCCCCACAGCCGTAGCTACAACCACTTACGTCAAGGCTCTCATCAACATTCATTCATTTTATCCCCCCACGCTCTCCCATGAGCTGAAAATACCGGAAGTGGTCTATAGGAATCAATACAGGAGGCTACTTGCAAAATGCTACAATGTCCTGGCAGCAGAAAAAAATACGTTTCTGGGTAAATAATAGAAGTTTTCTTCTAAATTATAACCAGAAAATTCTCTTGATAAAGAGCACTTTGTCTCTGCCAGAACCAAAGTTATAGGAGTGTGATGATCTGAGAACTTAATTGAAGCCACTTCAGTCACTAATCATTGTTGTCGCCACTAACCTGAGGGTGCTCCATCCAGACTCTGCAGAGGAGGACATGAAGGTCAGAGGGATGCAGCCCGTATCAGTGAAGACAGTCATATACATGCCTGCACAGCAGAGACACGACACACATGAGACAACTTGGTAAGAGAAACAGTGACTATAGCGAGGAGAAATTAGATTAACCTTCTGTAGTGTCTAACCCTAACTAACCTTAATGTCATGCACTTGTCCTAATATACTAACCTACACTGTAGCACTCAACACTTTGATGAACATTGTTACTCAGCTGATAGAGTTGTGCCCTTCCTGATGACTTGTCGTACATAACTTGTAAGTCACTTTGGATAAAAGCGTCAGCTAAATGTAAATGTAAATGTGTGGTAGTGAAAGCATTAACCCTGTGTAGTGTGGTAGTGAAAGGGTTAACCTTCTGTAGTGTGGTAGTGAAAGGTAACCTTCTGTATTGTGGTAGTGAAGGGTTAACCCTTCTGTAGTGTGGTAGTGAAAGGGTTAACCTTCTGTAGTGGTAGTGAAAGGGTTAACCCTTTGTAGTTTGGTAGTGAAAGGGTTAACCTTCTGTAGTGTGCTAGTGAAAGGGTTAACCCCTTGTAGTGTGGCAGTGAAAGGGTTAACCTTCTGTAGTGTGGTAGTGAAAGGGTTAACACATCATATTTTGATACAATTCTGTACATCGTGTCCACAGTCAAACAAGGCCTTAAATGGAATTTAGCCTAAGTCAGTCTGTGCCTGTTGCAGCCTCCTTGTGACAGTTAATGTAAACGCTCTATGATGTATGTACCAAGCAGAGTGCTCTACTGAGTTAATGTAAACGCTCTATGATGTATGTACCAAGCAGAGTGCTCTACTGAGTTAATGTAAACACTCTATGATGTACAGTATGTACCAAGCAGAGTGCTCTACTGAGTTAATGTAAATGCTCTAAGATGTATGTACCAAGCAGAGTTCTCTACTGAGTTAATGTAAACACTATGATGTATGTACCAAGCAGAGTGCTCTACCGAGTTGTACTTATATGGAATAAGTCTAAATATCACGTACGCATAAACGTGACGTTACTATCACGATTTACATGTTTGAATATGTATCAATGTAATATGACCTTCTTTGTCTGTGAGAGATATAAACGAATGTACACTTGTTCTCGCTCTCTTCTCCTCTTTCCTCTTCACTCTCATCACTCTCCTTCTTTTTATAATTTTTTTTAACACTTTGTGTCATTGTTATTCTACTAACTGGATCGATCCATTCTAATATGCAACGATCTTATTGAATTATAGATTGTCTCCTAATCGTTCTGATATTAATTTCAACATCAGTATTCAAATACAGTACCTACCTCTCGGGACCACACATCCTGAATTACATCTAAAACACATGTAAGTGTCTTTGGATAAAAGCGTCAGCTAAATGACTAAATGTAAATGTAAATGTGTGGTAGTGAAAGCATTAACCCTGTGGTGTGGTAGTGAAAGGGTTAACCTTCTGTAGTGTGGTAGTGAAAGGGTTAACCTTCTGTAGTGTGGTAGTGAAGGGTTAACCCAATAACCAATAACTAGGTAACTTATTATGCATGCATATCCATGTAAACATTGTTTTAAATGTTGTTTTTCTGGTCATTACAATATGAATTTTCTTTCATCTTACAATATACTTGTTTACATTTTGTGTGTGTGTGTGTGTGTGTGTGTGTGTGTGTGTGTGTGTGTGTGTGTGTGTGTGTGTGTGTGTGTGTGTGTGTGTGTGTGTGTGTGTGTGTGTGTTAACATTCAAGTACATATTTTGTCAAAATGTATCAATATTCTGAGAAATGTTGTGTTCCTGTGGCTGGATTGGTGGGGTAGTGTGTGTGTGTTACACCAAATTACCAAATAGAGCAACCCACAACTTTTAAATGATGCAACAGCTATAATAGTCTCTGCTGGGTTCAACACCACAGATATCACTTCAGAATTTACAAAAATGGTGACAATCTATTTAGTTGTGTGTGAATAGGTGTTTCTGAGGTACTTTTTACATAATCGTATCTGGAAAAACAAGTCAAATTTGACCATAACACAATAAAACTAATTTGTATTCGCCAAAAATCACAGTATATTCTCACCATTCATTCCCTCAGGGTTCATTCCATACCAGGTGTTGACCATCACGCCCATCCCGAAGCCGGAGGAGCTGCCCATGACGACCTGGCCCATCAGGAGAGCATCAGCAGGGACTTGCATCGGGATGAAAGCTGCATCCAGGCTCTTCTTCTGGCAGGAGAATCTTAACCAGTCGATCTCGTAATACACTTTCTGTAGAGATAGAGATAGAGATAGAGAGATAGCATAATGTAGCAAACAAAAATGTAGATTCATCAATTTCAGATTCTACTACCGATTGTACCTACCGACGAGCACTGATAAAGAATTCAGTCAGTTGAAATACTGCACATATCAGGGGTTTCAATTCCTCCGACGACATCACCATATTCAAACTCATTTACTCTCAATAACTGTCAAACTAAATGAATGTGTGCAAAACTTTTTAAAGTTTTTGGATGCGTGTGAGATTATGTGCAAAATAAATCAGCATTGTTTTTTGGTGAAGTTCCCCTTTAATTACTCATACGCTATGCTGTTGTTCGTGTAATGGTGTGTGGTATGTGCTTTATGAACACAGACTGTTGGGAGGAGGAATTTGAACTTGCAGAGTTTATGGTCCACTATTTTATACCCAACTCGCATAAAAGTAAGTGGTATTTATTTTTTAATAATGTTAAAATAATAGCTCTAGATTCCAACAGCCATCACTGATATAGATCGTCTGGTCTCTCAGTCCCTCTGCTCTACAGTAAACACAAAATACATGTTCTGGTAACCTGTTCCCACTTCATCCAATCAGAAGAGAGAACTCCACACTGCAAACATTTTCTAAAATAAGAACTAAAAACTAGTTTTAAGCAATCTCTTAGTGCAGTAAGCATATTTGGCGTGGCAAGATTTCTTGAAATAAGTGAAAGTATCTAGGGCTGCTGAACATTTTTATGTTTTCTGCAGAGTGGAGGGACTGGGAGACCCATGTTACTGACCAAACACTCTATATCAGTGATGGCTGTCAGAATGTAGAGGTATTTAACACTTAAAGCACCTTTAATAGTAATGGTAATCCACTAACAGTTATTGTAAGCCAAACGTCCATTTCACAGCACAGTACCTGATTGAACAGGTACAGTATGTCGGTAGCAATGGTTTTATTGCCTGCCATTCCGAAGTTTCTGACACGAATCCTGCTGCCAAAGCTGTCATAGCTTATCTTTCCTGTAGACATGAGGGCTCCCTCCCCTGCCACCGAAGACTGAAAGAGAGAGAGAGACAGACAGAGACAGAAACAGAGAGAGAGAGAGACAGAAACAAACAGAGATAGAAACAAACAGAGATAGAGACAAACAGAGATAGAGACAAACAGAGAGAGAGAGAGAGAGAGAGAGAGAGAGAGAGAGAGAGAGAGAGAGATAGAGAGAGAGAGAGAGAGAGAGAATGTAAGGAAACTGCACAATGAAATGTATTTGGAAACGTTTGCACCAGGTTATGCCTGGTTAGGACCAAACTCACCAATGAGAAGTCTCCAGTCATCAGAGGTGGCACCACTGTGGTCAAGAGTGTGAGAGGAAGACATTAGTACAACACAATACACGGTTGAAAAAGGAGTTAGTCTAATGTCGCTGTCAAACTATTGTCCATACGTTGCCAATATAGAGGTGTCAGGTGCATCTCAATAAATTAGAATACGGAGGAAAAGTTTATTTCAGTAATTAAATTCAAAAAGTAAAATTCATATATTATATAGATTTATTACACAGAGTGAAATATTTCAAGCCTTTATTTCTTTAGATTTAGATGATTATGGCTTACAGCTTATGAAAACCCCAAATTCTATATCTGAATAAATGTGAACATTACATAAGACCAATACAAATATATATATTACAGAAATGTCGTTCTAACGAAAAGTATATGCACTCAATACTTGGTCGGGGCTCCTTTTGCATGAATCAATGTGGCGTGGCATGGAGGCAACCAATATATTATGATGGATTGAAAATGGGGGACCCTGATGTAAACAAGATGAAAGTCTTTCTCTGGTCTGCATCCCCTTAACAATTGTGTGTAATTGTTGAGCTGTACTGTATTGTACCCATTCTGCAATCTGTTAATACAATTTTCAATCAATCAATATATTTCCTCATTCTAATTTATTGAGATGCACCTGTATATTCTTTTTACCAAATCTAACATTTCTGGCGTATTGGCAGGAAATAAACAAAAAGCCAACTTTCTCTAGGCAATTTAAACATATAATTTTACTAAAATTACTATCAAGTTCTACCTTCTGACACCGCACAATAAGGGTTGACATGGTTAGTTTGATTTAGTTAGATTCCCGATTACCTGTTTAAAATTGTAATCCATAACACATCTTCTACAAACATCATCACCATTATTAGTAGTGTATAATGATACTTTGTGTACTTAATATCACCATCAGAATGCATTGTCCTCTTTTAAACAAGTAATGCAACAAGTAATTACTACATTTTCAAAAGCACCTGTAATCTAATTACTGTGTTTTCCCTCAGTAACGGTTACAGATTACAGTTAGAATATCTTTGTAACAACTGTGATCCAGTTTCATGTAATCTGTTACTACCCAACCCTGTGTACAGTCTATTCCCGGTTACCGGCACAAATCTTACTACTGATTGATTGCTGTAGTGCACGTGTGTGTGTGTGTGTAACTAGGAGGGATGTGATGAATGTGTGTGTGTAACTAGGAGGGATATGATGACTGTGTATGTGTAACTAGGAGGGATATGAGGACTGTGTGTATGTGTAACTAGGAGGGATGAGGACTGTGTGTATGTGTAAGTAGGAGGGATATGAGGACTGTGTGTATGTGTAACTAGGAGGGATATGAGGACTGTGTGCATGTGTAACTAGGAGGGATATATGAAAAAACACATTTCAATTACCTTGTGTACATTCACAATAAAGTCATCTTCTAATGTTCTTCTACTCACCGCAGGGTTTGGGCTTCTGAGCCTCAGCCGTGATCAGCGCCAGACTGAGGCAGGACAGCACGACCAGGAAGTTCATCTTGAAGGCGTACAGAGAACCTTTAGGCCCAAGTAGACTGGGAGAAACCAGGACGCTCTGACCTCAGGGAGTCATGCACCTCCTTATATACCTGGTCCCAGGTGGCCCCACTCACACGGGGGTTAAACCCCCTCAGCGCATTCTATGACCTCCTAAGGGGAAATTGGTAAATATGGAAGATAGTGGTGTTGAAGGTCATGCGATATATCACACGCATTGTTTTGACACCCAGGCTCATTAGATAGGATACTGTATATTACCTCATACAGAACCAAGCATTTCACTGTAATGTACATTTACATTTTACATTTTATGTAAAATTTTACATACTTTATACATTTTATGTACTTTATATGTGACAAATAAAAGCAAACTTGAAACTCACATTTACATTTCGTCATTTAGCTGACGCTTTTATCCAAAGCGACTTACAAGTTCTGTACGACAAGTCAGCAGGAAGGGTACAACTCTTTCAGCTGAGTAACAATGATCATCAAACAATGCTGAAACTTGGGTGTTGCAGTGTTGAGTGCATAGACATAAGACATATTAGTATAGTAGGACGAGTGCATGGTAGTACTTGAACTTGAATTATGTCCATCTTCACTGCAGGTTGGAATGTCTGACTGTACTATTTAGATACAAATGTATTCATGGATTATTGAAACTTTTTACGGTCCATTACCTCGGTTGATTTATTGATATATATACGTATATATATACAATTTATTGATATACATTGCTGCTGTGACCCATTGTCACCTCCATATATTTACATTTGTAAACTACTTGATCCTACACTGTGAACGGAACATGCAATGTTACTCACCCGTGTCTTGTATGCATCTTCTACCATTTATTCTTAAGATATCCTTATTTTTAGCATTTAGCATTCGCTTGTATTTAAGTTGTTCATTCTATTGTGTGATCGTGTGATCTGTGTGATGTTGTGTAGGGCGGACTAGCAAAATAAGTTTTTCATTGTAAGGCTAACTGTCTGTTTAACTGTGCACATGACAATAAATCATCTTGAATCTTGATAGGTAGGGTATTTCTGCTCGTTGTTAACGTGTTAATCAATTTGTATTTAACCTCCAGTTGAAAAGGCGTAGTCTTCCTGTGCTTGGATCTCAAGCAATGGAATTATGACTGAAACACATGGAATTTCACAAACACATTCAAGCACAGTCACACCTCTCTTTCTCCACAAGTTTGTTCCTCTCTCTGTCCTTTTTAAAAGGTGCACTATATGTAGTTTTGTGAGAGTCAGAGAAGTGAATAATTTCGAAGGTATATTTTCACAACTGAACAGACAATCTGTCCTCGGAGGAAACGTGGATCCCTGGAACACCGTTTGAATCTAGAAAGCTTCCTGAAAAGCTACTATTTCACTGCTCTCGTTTTCAAAGTCAGGGCCCGTCATTTTGTTATCAAACATATTCTAGGCTGACATTTGGTTCAGTGCCTGAAAGTGACAGAATCATTCTAATAATTACAGTAAAATGTCTTTTGCAGGCTATGCAAAAACGACAAAACTCCCTCCACCGAAACTGCATAGTTAGATCGAGTTGGCTCTTTTGTATTGCACTCTCATTAGCACTGATACAACTACCCACAGGCCACAGCACTGACCCACTCGCACACCATCAACTTATGTTACATCCATTCAATTAATCAGTAACATTCCCCAGTGTTTGTTGTTCAAAGGAACACGCCAACATTTTGGGAAATTAGCTTATTGTCGAAACTGGTATCTATGTTCTTGTCTCTCTCTGGAGAAGACGATAAGCTAATTTCCCAAAATGTTGGCGTGTTCCTTTAACTTGAGCTGAACTTGATTGTTGGGTTAGGTTCCATAGTACAGATTCCCTTTGGTTCCGAGTCGCTGATATCGCAGGTGCGATAACATGGTAGACGCCGGGCAGTCAGGTCCTGTTTGGCCAGTTTTTGGCGGAAGGACACCATTTTCTGACACCATATTTGGAAGACCCATCACCACCATCACAGCAAGTATTAGTCCGCAGGTCTTAGAGAAACTATATAAATGGCCCCCTTGACGCCGGGGCGAGTTTTTTGGTAGATTTTCCCAGAGCGTTCAGTCAAAGAATACATTTCTCCGTGAACACAATTGACGTATTTATTTCGCAAATGCAGTGTTTTCAAATAGCCACATTGCTGTATTTAGTGTATTCATTAGTGGGTCATATTCGTATATAACATATTTCATTTTATCAACCTAGAAATGACGACAATGCCTGCTGCTGGATGCTAGCTCCCATGCTAGCGTTGGCTAACAACATACAGCTGAGAGCCAGGAAGGGCCAGGGAGAGCCATGCTACTTTTCTAGCCAGGAAAGATGCTTCTAGAGCGGCATAGAGTATGGAGGAAGACAAGGCTCTATGAAGAGAATGGGGTAAGTTTGAAGAACATTTTTAACACACACATGAAAGTTTTATAATTACCATCACAATATGTAAAGAAAATATATATATATATATATATTTTTTTTGATCTAATCTAGTTTAATTAATTAATTCATAACTTTTGAACAATAGATGCTATTTCTAATCCGTCAGCTGTTCTATATTGCCAACAAGATTGTCTACATTCCATTCATTACACATACATCTGAAATAAGCAAGGAAAGTGCTTGAAAATAAATGTTTATCTTCCAAGTTTAATTTCAACAAGTTCAAGTGTAACTACGTACATATGAACCATAATAATAAAAATGATGATGATAATCATACTTATTTTATATCATTGGAAAGCCCTAGTTGTTAACCCAGTAACTAATAATCTATCACAAACCAATGCAAGTTCATGTTCAGGGATTTCCAAAAATGGACCAGAGGATCCCAGAGCGTTAAGGAATTACCTTTGCATTTGAACTCGGTTAGAGACAGGGACAGGGCCTCCAGCTAGCGGTATCTCTCTCACCAGCAAACACCAGTAGAGCAAATATAGCAGCCAACTCAAATATTTCCACAACCGCTGGTGGAAGAAATACTGTTTCCCACACTCTGTTTCTAACTCCTCTATTCAACAGCATCGCTTGCGTAACGTCACTATTCCTCATTGTTAGTGGCAAGACTTGCCAGCAATGTAATCAGTAAATTAGTATATAATATATATACTGTATACATATTAACATAGAATACTAACCTTCATACTGTATTTTACTATTTACTTTTTGTGAGAACTGGAGTCTGGAGCACAGCCCAATTGCTGAATACACGAGAAGAGAAAGGGGCGGTTTCAAGGGTGTTTAATGGAAATTGAGCAACACACAGGGTATCTGCAGGTTTAGCCCAGTCAGATTTAAGGCTTTTTAAGACTTTTTAATGCCACTCAGAATTAAATTTAATACCAATTTCACGATAACAAAATGGCAAAAATCATGGGTACTCTCAGTACACTCATTCAAGGGTACTACGACTATGCCTGCACCTCATGGTACCAAAGCACCTCAAAGGCACTAAAAACAAGATTACAAACATCACAAAACAAACTGGTCAGACTACTGCTTAACCTCACTCCTAAAACCCACTTTACCCCTGCCCACATTCAAAACCGCTCTTAAAGAGCACCTACGGGGGGTGCTCCAGTAGCACACCATGTTACCGCGCTGTGTCGCGGGACTCCGTGCTGCGTCACGGATCTGGTTGACTCCGAGTTCGATTCCCGGACTCGCCGTCATTTGCCGAATGTCTCCCCCTGCTCTCTCTCCCGTTTCACCCTACAACTGTCGGTCATGCTTGACCAGAATAGCGATAAACGCTAAAAAATAAAGTAAAAAAAAAAAAAAGAGCACCTACGGGAGGCTGCAATTCGAAACTGGCCACCGTAAATGTCCAACCCCCCCCCCCCCTCCTCCTAATGTACAGTCTCATCCCCATCATATATATATAATATGTTCTGTTATGATCTCTGGGTAACAGAACAGTACTATGTCATGTATGTTTTTACTGTATTTATTTCTGTATATTTTATTTCATTTTTATTCTATTTTACTCTACTCTTATCCTAGGCAACTTGATTGATTTGTGTTATTATTCTAATTCGTGACCTGTCCTGTCTAAATGTTTAAATGTTGAGCGATTTGCAGTGTCAAATTTCCCACGGGATAATAAAAGTATTTCTATTCTATCTATTCTATGTTGTGTATGTCAATATGAATTGAAAATGGGGGACCCTGATGTAAACAAGACAAACGTCTTTCTCTGGTCTGCATCCCCTTATTATTGTGTGTATTGAGCTGTACTGTATTGTACACATTCTGCAATCTGTTAAATAAAGTTTTCATTCATCCAGTTGTTTTGTTTTTGTGGTTTGGTTGAATGAATACTTTATTTAACAGATTTCAGAATGGGTACAATACAGTACAGCTCAATACACACAATAATAAGGGGATGCAGACCAGAGAAAGACGTTTGTCTTGTTTACATCAGGGTCCCCCATTTTCAATTCATAGTGACATTTATGACATGCACAACATACATGACATTTATGGCATAGGGATATACATGACATACAGGTATATATTACCGTTACATTTGTGACATACATGATATGCAAATATACAGTACTGTTACGCATAGATCCTAACAGAGTCAGGGAACATCGCTTGAAACACCTCTCCTAGTCCCTCATTTCCATTGTAGGACTGATGCTTTGCGACCGTATTTAGAACCCACAGTACCTCAGCTTCAAGGGTTGGCGTGGAGCCGAACGTTACCCGGACAGGTGCAGATGTAATTGGTGGTAGACCTACCTGTCCCTGAGCAGTTGATGTGGACGCCGTCGAAAAGAAATTTGATATTGAAGTTGTCTGCAGGCGGGTTTTTGCAGATGTAACATGCTTAGCGCTGTGCATGTGTGACTCGACTGCTTTTATTCCCATCGTTCCCAGTTTAAAATCCTTTTTGCGGAGTTTGCAGCGGGCCTCGTACTTTCACTGGGACCAACCACGGTGCAAACAGAGGGTTTTCGAGCCAGTTCTCATTAAATTTGCACTTTCCCATGTTAAATTAACGAGTGCAAATAAATACAAATCAATTAAACGAAACTAAACGTCAGCGTTATCGCTACGGCTTGAATAACGTGTTACCTATGCTCCGGTGTTCTGAAATAGCTCCCGACGGCGACACACATTAAGGACCATAAATTGGTTCCGCCCCACTGCGTACCGTTTGCGTGAAAGAGAAAAAAAAGCCTGACTTTATCTCCCGTTAATAATAGTTAACCCCCAGATTTCACAATGAAACATAAGATGACATGGCATGTTTTTAAGACCTCCGAAAGTCGGATTTAAGACATTTTAAGACAAATTAAGGCCTTAATAGTTGATAGTTGAATTTAAGACTTTTTAAGACTTTTTAAGGTCCCGCGTGTTAAGTTCACTTCTACTGCAGCCATTACGGTAATCTGTATAAAGTTGAATGGGCGCTGTTGTTGCGCGTCACTGGTTTCGGACTGGAGGAAGGCTGTGGCCACTACGCTATGGAGCGTGAAATAAACATGAATGAAAGATAACGGTTGTCTTATTTGCAGCTTAACATGGTAGCAGAGGATGTCGGCCTCTAACGTTAACTACAGGCAGCCGCCTGGACTGGACGAAAAGACGTCTTTTGAGAAGTGGAAGAATGAAGTGGAGATGTGGAGTCGGGTGACGGATTTAGCCAAGAAGAAACAAGCGTTGGCTGTTGCTCTATCGTTGACGGGTAGGGGGAGGGATACTGCGTTGGAAATACCTGTCGATGATCTAAATAAGGATGATGGAATGGCAACCTTGATTCGGGAACTTGACAGGGTGTTTTTGAGAGAAGAGAAGGACCGGGCTTACGAAGCCTATTCGGAGTTTGATCAGATTTCGCGAGGAGACGGCGTCTCTATGGTGGACTATATTGTTGATTTTGAACAGAAGTACAACCGGATCAAGAAATTCGACATGGTTCTACCTGACGCTGTTTTGGCATTCAAACTACTGGATACAGCGGGCCTCGACATCAAAGACAAACAGCTGGCATTGACTGCCTGTGGTAAGCACACCTTTGTTGATATGAAGTCAGGACTGAAACGTATTTTTGGAGAAAAAACGGAGAAAAAGGCTGGGGGCATTACTGTGAAGCAAGATGCAGCTTTTTACACAGATCAGAGACGAGAGCAGCAGAGGCGGGAGCAGCCGCGATCTCAGAGTGGACAAGTTAGAGGACCATTCGCAGGCACAAATCCGCTTGATAAATTTGGAAGACGAACGAAGTGTGGGATTTGTCAGAGCACATTCCACTGGGTGAAAGATTGCCCAAACAAAAAAGAATATGTACAGGTGATGGAAGAAAAAGAAGAACCAGATGAGTGTAATATAACACTTTTTTCTAAGGAATCAGATGCAGAAATATTCATGGTTGAGGCTCTGGGAACGGCTGTCATTGATACGGCATGCACACGGACTGTATGTGGTGAAAAATGGCTGGATAACTATGTTGGGGGACTAAATGAGAAACAAGTCAAAAGGTTGGTTAGCACAGAGAGTAGCAAACCTTTTAAGTTTGGGGATGGGCGAGTTGTGCATTCTACAAAAAAGGTCAAGATACCTGCCAAGATAGGAGAAACAAAATGTTGTATTGAAACAGAGGTAGTCTCATTTGACATCCCTTTACTGCTCAGTAAAACTTCGCTAAAGAGAGCAGGAGCTGTGTTGAACCTGGAAAACGATACAGCTATAATGTTTCAGAAACCAGTAGCTCTGGAGTTGACTTCATCTGGACACTACTGTCTGAACATACTGGATAAAGAGTCCCCAAGTGAAGCATATGAAACGGGAGACAAAGTGTTCTACAAAAGGACAGACTGTGTTGAATCATGGAAAGGCCCTGGGGTTGTGATGGGGCAAGATGGGGTGGTGATTTTTGTACGTCATGGTGGGACAAATGTCAGGGTTCATCAATCTAGGCTGCGAAAAGTGCACCCTGGGGAAAGTAATACAGTGGACAATATCGATGTATCTGTTAGTGATAGTAATGTGCCTGTTACTGACAATGGTATGAATAGTAACAGTGGGGACATGCCAGTTACTGATGGTGATATAAATGGTGACATGAATAATGACGTAGAGGCAGCGGGTGTAGCAAAGCAGGATATAGATAATCCTAATGGGATCAATCAAGACGATTATTACCAGACCGGTATAAAGGTAAAAGCCGGTCAGACAATCAGCTTTGTGGATAATGTAACGGGTGTTTCTCACACAGCTAAAGTGATGGGACGAGCAGGAAAGGCTACAGGAAAAAACAGCAACTGGTACAACCTACAGTACCTAGAACCTTTTGACATCACCGGTACTATGGGGTCAGTTGATCTTACTAAAGTACACAATTTTCAGGTTAAGCCACTAGATGGTGTAGAACTAGATGGTGTAGAACTATGCTCTGATATGCAGGAAAATGTTGTATTAGAAACAGAGGGTGTATCATTTGATAAGGCTAAACAAGACTCGCCTACATGCTCATCAGAGTCCCTTAGATTACTCATGTCAGTTCTGTGTCAGAAAAAATGGACATTGAACTCTATGGACATAAAGTCAGCTTTTCTTCAAGGAATGGAGCTGTCTCGGGATATACACATCCGCCCTCCTCCTGAGGCTAAAAGTGAGGGGACACTGTGGAAGCTGAAGAAGTGTGTCTATGGACTTGCTGATGCCTCTCTCTACTGGTACAACAGAGTGAAAGCAACGATGATCAAAACAGGGGCCACTATGTCACAAGTTGATCCTGCTGTATTCTACTGGCTTGATGAAAACTGTATTGTGACTGGTGTTCTTGCCTGTCATGTGGATGATTTCATCTGGGGTGGCTCACACACATTTGCCACGACGACCATTCCCCACCTCAAAACAGTTTTCCAGGTGGGACGTGAGGAACAAGACAACTTTCGCTATGTGGGGATGGAACTCTCTACACTAGGTGGAGAAGTGCTTGTGCAACAGGAGATCTACATAAAGAACCTTCAGCCCATTCTCATAGACCCATCAAGAGCATTGCACCGTGATGCTCTTCTCACAGAGTGTGAGACTGACAACCTAAGGTCAAAAATAGGACAACTCTTGTGGGTGGCTAGACAGAGTAGGCCAGATATCATGTTCGATACATGTGTCCTTGCAGCCAATCTAAAACATGCTACTGTGCAAACTATGCATGAAGCAAATAAGGTAGTACGAAAACTGAAATCAGAACATGTCACCCTGAAGTTTCACAACTTAGGAAAGGAGGACTCTTTGAAGCTTGTTGTTTTCAGCAACGCATCCATGGGAAACCTCCCAGATGGGGGAACACAAGGAGGGCATCTCATCGTTCTGATGGGTGAGAAAGGACGATTCTCTCCAATCTGCTGGAAATCAAAAAGGATCAGAAGAGTGGTTCGGAGCACGCTGGCAGGAGAGACACTAGCCCTGGCTGATGGTATTGATAATGCCATATTTTTGTCCTCCCTCTACTCTGAACTTACCACAGGTATGGTCAAACAGCGCACCCTACCTGTGATGTGTGTTACAGACAACTTCTCCCTTGTGGAGGCTATCAAATCCACCAAGTCAGTGACTGAGAAACGACTGAGACTGGAAATAAGTGGAATTAAAGAACTTATCCAGGACAAAAGGATCCAACGGATTCTGTGGTCTACCACGAAGGACCAGCTGGCAAACTGTCTGACCAAAAAGGGAGCATCTTCCCTTGTGCTGCTTAAAGCACTGAAGAATGGACAGTGGAAGCTAGATTACTGAATAACTGGTTATGATGACTGAGTTTATTTTTTTTTGTTTTCTTGAAATATCCTTGCAGTCTATTTTTTTTTCTTGTAATATCCGTGCAGTGTATTATTTGTTTAAAAAAAAAGAGAGTGAGATTTGGGTGTATTTTGTTTTCTTGAAATATCCTTGCAGTCTATTTTTTGTTTAAAAAAAAGAGAGTGAGATTGTTAAGTTCACTTCTACTGCAGCCATTACGGTAATCTGTATAAAGTTGAATGGGCGCTGTTGTTGCGCGTCACTGGTTTCGGACTGGAGGAAGGCTGTGGCCACTACGCTATGGAACGTGAAATAAACATGAATGAAAGATAACGGTTGTCTTATTTGCAGCTTAACACCGCGGACACCCTGAACACAGGAATTGGGGGGAAATAGAACAGGGTTAATGTTCTGTCCTGTGGCTGCCACGGCGGCAGTGAGCGAGCAAGCGGTCCTGGTGCTTGTCGGGGGAGCTGCTGGATGGCAGCGGGAGAATAGATGTTCCTCTTCGGGAACAGGTGACGTCCAGACAGGGACGCTGGAGCTGCTGGGTGGCAGCGGGAGAATAGATGTTCCTCTTCGGGAACAGGTGACGTCCAGACAGGGACGGCGGTCCTTTGGGGCACAGGAGAGAAACGGGTTAGAGTAAGCCAATACACGGAGGGTATCTAGCAGTAGAGCTTGTGGCAGAGACGTCGTACCTGGGCAGTGGTAATTAATACCACGACCGCTTGTGGTCAGCGTCGATGTGCAGATATAGTCCCCTCATCAGGGGAGGATAGGGTGCAGCTGGGGAGAGTGGGGTGCTTGCCCGTGTGTGAATTAGGGGGATGGAATACAGCTGGGTGAATGAGGGTGAAGGAAGGGGTGACTGAAGAAAGAGAGGATGATGAGGAGTGCGCAGTGGATAGAGAGGGGGATGAAGAGGAGCGTGTGGAGGACGTGAGGGGAAAAGGAGGGGGAGTGAAGTAGGCCCGTGCTGTGATTATGACAGGACCCCCCCCTCGACGGGCGCCTCCCGGCGGCCCAGGATTGTCAGGGTGAGCCCGATGAAAGTCCTGGACGAGAGTTGGGTCCAGGATCATCGGTCGGGAGATCCAGCTCCGCTCCTCCGGGCCGTAGCCCTCCCAGTCGACCAGGTACTGGAAGCCGCGGCCGCGTCGCCGCACGACCAGCAACTCCCGGACCACGTAGGCCGGGTGGTCGTCTATCACCAGCGGAGGAGGGGGCTCTGGAGCAGGGGGAGACAGGGGACTGGAGACCACCGGTTTGAACTGGGAGACATGGAAGGAAGGGTGAATGCGCATATGGGGGGGGAGCTGGAGCTTGACAACAGAGGGATTAATGAGGGACAGGATCTTGTAGGGCCCCACGAAACGGGGGGTTAGCTTTCGTGAGACGGATTTGAGAGGCAGGTCCCGAGATGAGAGCCATACCATCCGACCTGGTACATAGGCGGGAGCCGGGGTCCGGTGGCGGTCGGCGAAGCGCCGGTTCTGGTCCGCAGTCCGGAGCAGCGCAGCCCTCGTCTCCTCCCTATCGTCCTGCAGCGACGGAGATGGTCCTGCACCGACGGTACGGCAATCTCCTCTTCCTGGGCAGGGAACAGCGGGGGTTGGTAGCCCAAAGATGACTCAAAGGGGGACTGACCTGTGGCCGCCGAAGAGAGGGAATTGTGGGCGTATTCCACCCATGGCAGGAAGGCGCTCCAGCCGGAGGGGTCCCGGGCTGTCACGCAGCAGAGTGCGGATCCCAGGTCCTGGTTGGCCCGCTCCGACTGGCCGTTGGTCTGAGGGTGGAACCCGGAGGAGAGGCTGACCGTGGCCCCCAGAGCCCGACAGAAAGCCCTCCAGACCTGGGATATGAACTGAGGGCCTCTGTCGGAGACGATGTCAGCCGGGATCCCATGGAGCCGGAAGACATGGAGTACCATCAGGTCAGCAGTCTCTGCAGCAGAGGGGAGTTTGGGGAGAGCAACGAAGTGCACAGCCTTTGAGAAATGGTCAACAATGGTGAGGATGGCAGTGTTACCGTGTGAGAGGGGAAGGCCGGTGACGAAGTCCAGGGCGACGTGCGACCAGGGCCGACCGGGGACTGGGAGCGGACGAAGGAGTCCGGCGGGCGGCCGGTGGGAGGCCTTCGCATGAGCACACACGGTGCACGCCAGGACGAAAGCGCGGGTGTCCTCTCTCATGGTGACCCACCAGAAGTGCCTCTTCAGCAGAGATAGTGTCCGGTCGATCCCCGGGTGGCACGCGAACCGGGAAGCGTGAACCCACTCGAGCACCTGGGAGCGGACGAGGTCAGGGACAAAAAGCCGGTTAGTTGGACCGTTACCTGGGTCCGGCTGGGCATGCTGTGCCTCCCTGACGACGGACTGGATCTCCCAGGTGGCGGCGGCCACCAGACAGGAGGTGGAAAGGATGGTGTCGGGGTGTGTGGACCCCTCCTCAGGGACAAACTGCCGGGAGAGGGCGTCTGGCTTGGTGTTCTTGGAACCAGGCCGGTAGGTCAGGGTGAAGTTAAACCTAGCGAAGAACAGCGCCCAGCGAGCCTGGCGAGAGTTCAGACGCTTGGCCGTTGAGACGTAGGCGAGGTTCTTGTGGTCCGTCCAAACCAGGAAGGGGACCTCCGATCCCTCCAGCCAGTGCCTCCATTCCTCCAGGGCTAGCTTGACCGCCAGGAGCTCCAGGTTCCCGATGTCGTAGTTGACCTCGGCTGGGGTTAGGCGGCGTGAGAAAAAGGCGCAGGGGTGCAGCTTCTGGTCGGTGGCGGAGCGCTGGGAAAGAACCGCCCCTACTCCAGTGCAGGAGGCGTCCACCTCCACCACGAACTGGCGGGACGTGTCCGGCTGGACGAGGATGGGAGCGGTGGTGAAGTGCCGGCGCAGCTCGGCGAAAGCGGAGTCCACTGCGTCGGACCAGACGAAGGGCACCGAAGGCGAGGTGAGTTGGGTGAGAGGCGCCGCGACCAGGCTGTAGTCCCTGATGAAGCGCCGATAAAAGTTGGCGAATCCCAGGAAGCGTTGGAGCTGTTTAACGTTGGTGGGACGGGGCCAGTCGGACACCGCTCTGATCTTCTCGGGGTCCGCACGGATCTTGCCGCCCTCTATGATGTAGCCAAGGAAGCCGATGGAGGAGACGTGGAACTCACACTTCTCCGCCTTGACAAACAGCTTGTTCTCTAGAAGACGCTGGAGGACCCGGCGGACGTGCTGGACATGCTCCTCCATGGAGCGGGAGAAGATCAGGATGTCATCTAGGTAGACGAATACGGAGCGGTGGAGTACGTCACGGAGAACGTCATTGACGAGGGCCTGGAAGACAGCAGGGGCGTTGGTCAGACCGAAAGGCATTACCTTGTACTCGAAGTGGCCGAGTGGTGTCTTGAAGGCCGTCTTCCACTCGTCTCCTTCCCGCATGCGGACAAGGTGGTAGGCGTTCCTGAGGTCCAGTTTTGTGAAGATGGTGGCACCTTGCAGGGGCTCAAAAGCAGAGTCGATTAAAGGTAGGGGTTACGGTGTGGCGAGTAATCTGCGTGAGTAGTTTCCCGTTTAAGCCCCGGGCGTCGCGGGGTATCGGCAGGGCGTCAGTAGCGATGTTGTAACGGGAGACTACTCCGGCGTCGATGAGGTTCTCGTCGGCCCCTGAGTCAACCAGGGCAGATAACGGGAGTGTTTGGTTATTCAGACACAGCGTGGCGCGGAATAGCATGTTTGGGCCAGAGCTGGGAGCGATATCTAAACTTGAACAGACGCCCAGCGCTACTGTCGAGCCCTGTCGTTTGGGCGAAGCGAGCAAGAGGCAACCGAGTGACCCGTTTGACCGCAGTACAGGCATGCTCCAGTAGCGAGCCTGTGTCGGCGTTCGCTGGGAGGGAGACGTGAGCGGTCGAGATCCATGGGCTCGGAGGACCTATTTTCTTCGGCGCGGGCAGCGCGACGAGGCGGACCGGGTACAGGCGGACGAGTGGTGCTAGCTTTCTCTCTACGACGTTCCCGAAGACGCAGGTCCAGTTCTCTGGCCAAATGGATTAATTCGCCCAGGGAGGTGGGTCTTTCTTTGGACGCAAGCTCGTCTTTAATAGCGTCGTTCAAGCCCTGGCGAAAGGCGCCTCGCAACGGTGTGTCCCCCCAGTCGGAGCCGGCGGCGAGGATGTGGAAATCGATAGCGTATTCGCTTACGCTGCGGCTTCCCTGGCGGATAGAAAACAAGCCGGAGGCCCCCTCTGAGTCATCTGGAGGGTGGTCAAACACCTTACGCATGTCGTCGACGTATTGTGAGTACGAATTGCAGAGGAAGGAATTGTTGAAGTGGAGAGCGGTGGCCCATCTCAACGCCGCGCCTGTGAGCAGCGCCGACAGGTAAGCAGCTTTAGACCTATTGCTGTGAAACGTGTGGGGTTGTTGTTCGAACACTAACGAGCACTGGAATAAAAACGCACAGCATTTGGAGACGCTTCCGTCATAACATTCTGGTGCGGGGACAGGGGGTTCCCTATTCGGGGGGCTTGGTGCAGCGGGGGTAGCGGCTGATGAGCCCTGCTGTGCCAAGTGTGCCTCGACAAGTAGATACTGTTTTTCTCGCTCAACGGAGTCGAGGGCGAGAGCGGCCAGCTGTGCCGTGACAGCGTCTAGGGAGTGGGCGAGTTGGTCTACCCGGGCGGTCTGGCCGTTAATGATACTCACAGACTGCTTCTGAAACTTCCTCCATTCCTCGGTCTCGTGTACAGCTGGTGCTGTAATCGTGGTCGTGGTATACTGTGAGAACTGGAGTCTGGAGCACAGCCCAATTGCTGAATACACGAGAAGAGAAAGGAGCGGTTTCAAGGGTGTTTAATGGAAATTGAGCAACACAGGAATTGGGGGGAAATAGAACAGGGTTAATGTTCTGTCCTGTGGCTGCCACGGCGGCAGTGAGCGAGCAAGCGGTCCTGGTGCTTGTCGGGGGAGCTGCTGGGTGGCAGCGGGTGAATAGGCGTTCCTCTTCGGGAACAGGTGACGTCCAGACAGGGACGCTGGAGCTGCTGGGTGGCAGCGGGAGAATAGATGTTCCTCTTCGGGAACAGGTGACGTCCAGACAGGGACACTGGAGCTGCTGGGTGGCAGCGGGAGAATAGATGTTCCTCTTCGGGAACAGGTGACGTCCAGACAGGGACGGCGGTCCTTTGGGGCACAGGAGAGAAACGGGTTAGAGTAAGCCAATACACGGAGGGTATCTAGCAGTAGAGCTTGTGGCAGAGACGTCGTACCTGGGCAGTGGTAATTAATACCACGACCGCTTCTGGTCAGCGTCGAGGCGCAGATATAGTCACCTCATCAGGGGATAGGGTGCAGCTGGGGAGAGTGGGGTGCTTGCCCGTGTGTGAATTAGGGGGATGGAATACAGCTGGGTGAATGAGGGTGAAGGAAGGGGTGACTGAAGAAAGGAGAGGATGATGAGGAGTGCGCAGTGGATAGAGAGGGGGATGAAGAGGAGCGTGTGGAGGACGTGAGGGGAAAAGGAGGGGGAGTGAAGTAGGCCCGTGCTGTGATTATGACACTTTTGGATAAAAGCGCTATATAAATGCAGCCATTCACCATTTTACTATTATGCACTTTGCTACTAAGGAATCTACCTTGTCTATATTATATGCTAATATGTCTTTACTACTACATACTATACTAATATGTCTTTACTATTATGCACTCAGGTTCAACACTGTTTGACAAACAATCTTACTTAATTGCCAGAGTTGTACCCTTCCTGGTGACTTGTTGTACAGAACTTGTAAGTCACGTTGGAAGCGTTAGCTAAATGACTAAATGTAAATGTATTACAAAGACGCAAATCTCAATTCTAAGCTCAATACAAACACTCAGTTTATGCGGAGGACTGAGAAGAGGGAAGAGAGGAGGGTGGTGACCCGATACCCAGGAGGACCATCCCAGAGAGCCAGACCAGGCTTCACTCCGACCAGAACCCAATCCCGCCTATTTATAATAAAGCACAACATACTTGTGCCCTAATGATAAGGATAAGCGCTCAATGAAGAAAAGGTCATCATATTATGTGTATATGTATGTGTGTGTGTGTGGGGGGGGGGGGTTAGAGAGTAGGATACAAACTCGGGTAAGGGGTGTAGGGAGTAGGATATGAACCTGGTTTAAGGTAAGGGGTTTAGGGTAAGGGGTGTAGGGGTAGGGAATAGGATACAAACCTGGTTTAAGGTAAGGGGTGTATGGGCAGGGAATAGGATATTAACCTGGTTTAAGGTAAGGGGTTTAGGGTAAGGGGTAGGGAATAGGATACAAATCTGGTTTAGGGTAAGGGGTGTAGGGGTGGTGAATATGATACAAACCTGGTTTAGGGTAAATGGTGTAGGGGTAGGGAATAGGATACAACCCTGGTTTAGGGTAAGGGGTGTAGGGATAGGGAATAGGATACAACCCTGGTTTAGGGTAAGGGGTGTAGGGGTGGTGAATATGATACAACCCTGGTTTAGGGTAAGGGGTGTAGGGGTGGTGAATATGATACAACCCTGGTTTAGGGTAAGGGGTGTAGGGGTAGGGAATAGGATATAACCCTGGTTTAGGGTAAGGGGTGTAGGGGTAGGGAATATGATACAACCCTGGTTTAGGGTAAGGGGTGTAGGGGTAGGGAATAGGATATGAACCAGGTTTAAGGTAAGGGGTGTAGGTGGGTGAATATGATACAACCCTGGTTTAGGGTAAGGGGTGTAGGGGTAGGGAATAGGATATGAACCTGGTTTAGGGTAAGGGGTGTAGGGGTAGGGAATAGGATATGAACCTGGTTTAGGGTAAGGGGTGTAGGGGTAGGGAATAGGATATTAACCTGGTTTAAGGTAAGGGGTGTAGGGGTGGTGAATATGATACAACCCTGGTTTAGGGTAAGGGGTGTAGGTGTAGGGAATAGGATAAGAACCTGGTTTAAGGTAAGGGGTGTAGGGGTGGTGAATATGATACAACCCTGGTTTAGGGTAAGGGGTGTAGGGAATAGGATATGAACCTGGTTTAAGGTAAGGGGTTTAGGGTAAGGGGTGTAGGGGTAGTGAATAGGATACAAACGTGGTTTAATGTAAGGGGTGTAGGGGTAAGGAATAGGATATGAACCTGGTTTAAGGTAAGGGGTGTAGGGGTAGGGAATAGGATATGAACCTGGTTTAAGGTAAGGGGTGTAGGGGTAGGGAATAGGATATGAACCTGGTTTAGGGTAAGGGGTGTAGGGAATAGGATATGAACCTGGTTTAAGGTAAGGGGTGTAGGTGTAGGGAATAAGATATGAACCTGGTTTAGGGTAAGGGGTGTGGGTGCAGGAGGGAATGGTTCAAATGTGAGCTCCAGGTATTGACAATGCCGATGCTACACACCCTACCACATGGCCCCAACCAGAATTTTGATGGAAAAGTAATACAAATGAAATACAATGAACTGTAAGGGCACTTTTGGACTCTTGAAGGGAAAAGGCAGTGGTGGAAGAAGTACACAGTTCCTTTACTTAAGTAAAAGTAGAAATACTCAGATAAATGAGTACTCTGGTAAAAGTCCTCCATTCAAATTCTACTTAAGTAAAAGTAGAAAAGTATTTGCTATTGAATGTACTTAAGTATTTAAAGTAAACGTACACATTCTACATGACGTTTGTGTATCCATTGGCCTCTGTAGGTTGTGTTAAAGTGGTGTGTGGTCCAGTTATGCTGCTCTGATTACGTCCTCTTGAAGTTGACAGGCTTCAAATGTGAAAGTAAATAAGTTTGTATATATTGTGTTTTCTATGCAAAATCCTTTTCTTCAAAGTAACTAGTAACAGATGGGTTCAGATACATGTAGTGGAGTAAAAAGTACAATATTTCCCTTGAAATGTAGTGGAGTAAAAGTATAAAGTTCCCTAAAATGAAAAAAAAACGTGGTTTAGGGTAAGGGGTGTAGGGGTGGTGAATATGATACAACCCTGGTTTAGGGTAAGGGGTGTAGGGGTAGGGAATAGGATATAACCCTGGTTTAGGGTAAGGGGTGTAGGGGTAGGGAATATGATACAACCCTGGTTTAGGGTAAGGGGTGTAGGGGTAGGGAATAGGATATGAACCAGGTTTAAGGTAAGGGGTGTAGGGGTGGTGAATATGATACAACCCTGGTTTAGGGTAAGGGGTGTAGGTGTAGGGAATAGGATATGAACCTGGTTTAGGGTAAGGGGTGTAGGGGTAGGGAATAGGATATTAACCTGGTTTAAGGTAAGGGGTGTAGGGGTGGTGAATATGATACAACCCTGGTTTAGGGTAAGGGGTGTAGGTGTAGGGAATAGGATAAGAACCTGGTTTAAGGTAAGGGGTGTAGGGGTAGGGAATAGGATATGAACCTGGTTTAAGGTAAGGGGTGTAGGGGTAAGGAATAGGATATGAACCTGGTTTAAGGTAAGGGGTGTAGGGGTAGGGAATAGGATATGAACCTGGTTTAAGGTAAGGGGTGTAGGGGTGTTGAATATGATACAACCCTGGTTTAGGGTAAGGGGTGTAGGTGTAGGGAATAGGATATGAACCTGGTTTAAGGTAAGGGGTTTAGGGTCAGGGGTGTAGGGGTAGTGAATAGGATACAAACGTGGTTTAAGGTAAGGGGTGTAGGGGTAAGGAATAGGATATGAACCTGGTTTAAGGTAAGGGGTGTAGGGGTGGTGAATATGATACAACCCTGGTTTAAGGTAAGGGGTGTAGGTGTAGGGAATAAGATATGAACCTGGTTTAAGGTAAGGGGTTTAGGGTAAGGGTGTGTACTGTGTAGGGGTAGGGAATATGATATGAACCTGGTTTAGGGTAAGGGGTGTGGGTGCAGGAGGGAATGGTTCAAATGTGAGCTCCAGGTATTGACAATGCCGATGCTACACACCCTACCACATGGCCCCAACCAGAATTTTGATGGAAAAGTAATACAAATGAAATACAATGAACTGTAAGGGCACTTTTGGACTCTTGAAGGGAAAAGGCAGTGGTGGAAGAAGTACACAGTTCCTTTACTTAAGTAAAAGTAGAAATACTCAGATAAATGAGTACTCTGGTAAAAGTCCTCCATTCAAATTCTACTTAAGTAAAAGTAGAAAAGTATTTGCTATTGAATGTACTTAAGTATTTAAAGTAAACGTACACATTCTACATGACGTTTGTGTATCCATTGGCCTCTGTAGGTTGTGTTAAAGTGGTGTGTGGTCCAGTTATGCTGCTCTGATTACGTCCTCTTGAAGTTGACAGGCTTCAAATGTGAAAGTAAATAAGTTTGTATATATTGTGTTTTCTATGCAAAATCCTTTTCTTCAAAGTAACTAGTAACAGATGGGTTCAGATACATGTAGTGGAGTAAAAAGTACAATATTTCCCTTGAAATGTAGTGGAGTAAAAGTATAAAGTTCCCTAAAATGAAAATACTCACATAAAGTACAAGTAGCTGGAAAATTTACTTAAGTACAGCACTTGAGTAAGAATACTTTTTTTCTTTCCACCACTGGGAAAAGGTCAGGTGCACGTGGATGGTTCTGGTGCCAACGAGCCGGAGCTGCGGACTTCCAGTATGAAGAACAGCATGGACTGTGCAGTGGACAGACTCACTGGCATGTAGGAAATACAGCATATAGATATATATATATAAAATATGAAATACATGATGAACATTATAATTTAGATTTATTATTCAGTATGCATATTAATTTAACAACTTTCTCAAGTCAGAATAACATCTTCAGTCATGGTGGGCATCTCGGGGGGTGTGGGGGGTTGGATAAAACAAAATAAATTATTCTAGATGCTGTTTCAGTGCAAAATAGCTAAAGCAAAAAAGCAAAGCTAACAAAAGAACCATTCAGTTTATAATTTTCAAATTAAAATCTTTAGTTTGAAAGTTTTCCTTCCCGTGTTTTTTTCTTTTAAAAGCCAGCAGTAGTAACACAAATAAATTAATAATTAAAAAAAATTATAATAATCTGGCACCCATTCAGAACATGTGAATGGATTTTTAAAAAGGAGCCCTTTTTTAGGCGTGGGATCCCTTGTTTTGAAGCAAAGCACTGGCATACAAATGTTCCTCCTCATATACACATGTATGTGTATCAACACGCTGTTAGAATATCGTTCTAGGGAGAAATCTACAAGAGGTCCATAACCATCAAGTGTAGCTTCTGTGACATGATTTTGGGCGACCATTTTAAGTCTCTAGGAGAACGGTATGTAAAACTCCCATGCAATGCGTAGGGAGAGGGGGGCTGCACGTCTTATATCATAGGGCCACTGACAAACCCGCCATTCTACTCTCCAGCGTGTGCAGAACAATCTCCAGTTGAAAAGGCGTCGACTTCCTCCGCTCGGATCTCAAGCTAACTATTATGGCTGAAACAAAGAATTTCACAAACACATTCCAAGCACACAAACAATCGCATCCAAACGTTCCTATCGTCTCATCCCCACATTTCTCCAGGCGAACTCTTTCCCCTCTCTCTCTGTCCTATCTAATCTAAATAGATCTAGTTGGCCCTGCAGCACTGCCCACAACACTAATCCTTCCTGTAGGATATTTTTTCCATAATTTTCTTCATTGGTCCACCGCAGATTGGCTTTTCCTAAAGCCTCTGGCAAGGTAACTCCCCGATTGGCTCTTAATTATGTGATTTGGAATCTAATGTGCGTATCGTAAACACCTAAAAGGGATGAGAACATAGCCCCCAAAAAGACATGCCTGCTAGGTTTCCTGCCCTTGACCAAGGTACTGGCATTACAACTGGAGTTGGTCCCCGGGCGCCACACTGTGTGGCTGCCCACTGGCACTGCTCCTAAAATAGTCAGGATGGGTCAAAATGCAGAGGACAAATTTCCCCCAAGCGGATTGAGCTAACTTTAAGCAGACTAGGGTACACCACCCAAATCAGAGTTGATAACTAGCTCAAAAATGTTACATAACAACGCTAATTCTAACGTTTCATGTGCTAGTTGCTTAGTCTGGGAGGTATAGTTAAATAAAAACACAGATATAGGTGTTCTACCCTAGTAGCTGATTATTCACGATAACTAGCAGACTACTGGGATAGTTGATAATAAGCTCAATGCTAACCGTTTCATGTAAGTGAATGGAAAATGCTAAAACAATTTAGCGGCATACTCCGGGAGGTTAAAAGAAAAACAGATTTGGGTGGTCTAACGTAGTTTGCTAGTTATTGAATTAGTCAAGCTTTCTAACCAAGTAGGGTCCATTTGATAGATTTGGTAGTTAATTCCATGGCAGCACAACATTTTAGTGATTGAATGGAAAATGGTACTCAAGCCGAAAGGAAGCCGTCAATCAAGCGTGATCTGCCCACGCCCCCACAATCCTGAGAAATGGTTTGAGCAGCCAAATTAGCTTTTTTTTGCAGAGTTTTATAATAGTTACTAACTTTAATTTAAATGTAATTAAATGTTTGTGGGTGCTTAACATGACACTCAAGTTTGATGATATAATAATATACATTTCACTAATCTTTAGGCCAGTTGTCAGAGGCTTTTTGTTAGTTAAAATAAGTGGTCTACATGGATCTCCCAATACATTTCCTGGTATCCCGTTTCCACTTCATCCAATCAGGAGAGAGAACTCCACACTGCAAAAATGGTGTGACAAAAATTAGAAATATAAATGGTGCATTTATATAGTGCTTTTATCCAAAGCGTTTTACAATTTGTTAAGTTAAGTGTTTTGCTCAAGAACACTTCAACACGCTGCCCGGGAGGAGTGGGAATCAAACCGGGAACCTCCGGATTACCAGACGACTGCTCTACCTCCCGAGCCACTGTCGGCCTGTAATGTGTCCTTGAAACAAGTAAAATAATCTACCAGTGCATTAAGCAAATTTGGCCTGACAAGATTTCTTGAAATAAGTAAAAATATCTAGGGTTCTCTCTCCTGATTGGATAAAGTGGGAAGGGGTACCCACGTTGAATGCAGAGCGGAGGGACTGGGAGACCCATGTTACTGACCAGACACTATATCAGTGATGGCTGTTGGAATGTAGAGCTACTCAACACTTATTTTAACAAAGAAAATACCACTTACAGCACCTTTAAATATGCCTTTCAACCTGCATTTATTCTGCACACGATCCCGTTCATCACTTCGCAGTTTTCATACCGTTTTTTTTGGTCTTCTGTTAATTTCAGTCCATCTCCTGTTGTCCGACACTAGTTTAACATGATCTAGTGGTTAAAACGTACTTACTTTGTTCTGCTACATGAAATGTCTATTCCTACCACCTTCTCCGCCTAAATTCTTTTGTACATTCATTCACTAGTACTATACACAGTATCTTCATTGCCATGTCTCACAATTACACTACATTCTTGCATCTCATTCTCTTTCTACGCAGGACATCTTTGCTAGTCTTAACCCAAGACTAGCTATAATACCAAACACACCAGTGAGTGTACATGCTCACAAACGCATAAACACTCACAAACACACACGCTCACAAACAGGCTTACAAACGCATACACTCACAAACGCATACACACTCGCAAACGCATACACACCCACAAAAGCATACACACTCTCACATGAAAATGCATGGGCCACATCATCAATAATCTAGTGCAATACAGACTTATCTCAATAGAGACATACATACATACTGAGACAGACGGACAGAGACAAGGCGGGACATGCAAGCAGTCTCTCTGTGTTCATTGGGAGCTGAGGGACGAGTGTTGTGGATATTTGGGACAATTACGCTCCTCGTGTTGGCATGAGAGACATCCTTTAACGTTTGTTGTTGTAGTTGCTGCTGTTGTTGTTGTTGCTATTGTTGTTGTGAGAATTGGCAGGTAGGGGTTCTAGATAACTATGTAGTGGTTGGTTCACAAGGGTGGGAGGGACAGTGTATCGGGGTAGACCTCCACCTAAGACTGTCTACCGTTTGAGTCCACTTGTCCTCAACTTTGGACAGCTGGGTCTGAGAGTAGGGACAGGAAGCAAGGCGTGTGTGGGACACGAAGCCGGCTCGACGAGAGCTCAAAACGAAACAGGTTCAACGACGTGGGGTCAAAAAACTTGAACTTGAAAGACGATTCCCTCTAAAACAAGACATTTCAGTAGCTGCACGAGTCAACTCTGAAGGTCCTACTTCATGTCCTCAACAGTTTTTTATTTATCCTTTTTGGACCTAGAATTTGGCCCCAATTCTCCTCCTCCTGCGTCTCCTCCTCCTCTTCTGCCTCCCTCTGTCAGCAGTCGGAGACCTCAGAGCAGGTGTTGGAATCATTTGTGGCTTTTCTTCGCTGGCGCACCGACTTCTCCTCGTCCTGCAACAATAACAAAATCGACAGCAAAGAAAACAGACGGTCATGTATATCCGAGAGCCCCGCCCTCTTTTCTTGATCCTTCAAAGGGGAAAGAAAAAGTTGCGATTGGAGGATCAAGAAAAGAGGGCGGGGCTAGATATAGGTCAATAGTATTTCTCTGCATGCCTGTTTTGGCTTATTCACTTTCCTCTTGCTTTCTGCATGTTTATTCGTTCAATGTGTTTTGTGTAAATATTAAATTCGTTTTTTTTTATCCACTTTTTCCTCCCCATTTTTCTATTTTTCTCCCATCCCAATTTCATATTATCCAATTCTTCCCTCCCCTGTCTTGAACGTTGCTAGACTATGCCTCCCACTGGTCGGCTGTAGTGAGGACATAAGCCTTGCATCACGTGTCCCCTCCGGTACACGAGGAGGCAGCCTGTCGCATCTTTTCACTGCAGCAGCTCGAACTCTGAGTGGCGAGGAGTAACACGTGGGGAGGGCTCACGCTGCCCCCGCTACTTCCTGTTTCCGTCGCACCGGCGTCACCAAACCGACCTGTAGGAGTCGCTGTCCACAACGTCCAATCCCCACCCACCGGCTTGCCCACCCTCTAACACTTGCCAATTGTGTTAGTATGAACGACCGGCTAGCCGGTAGCAACGCCGAGAGCTGGGCTCGAACCCAGCGTATCCTGCGTTAGTGGTGAGCGCCTTGCCCACTGCGCCAATCAGCCGCCCAGTATATTAAATATATATATATATTTTTTTAAGATTTATTTTTTAGCGTTTATCGCTTTTTGCTACTGGGCAGTCCAGTAGAGAGAGAGAGAGGAGGAACGGGAGACAGAGTGGGGGGAAGACATTCGGCAAATAACGACGGGTCCGGGAATCGAACCCGGGTCGGCCGTGCCGCGACTCAGCGCGTTATGTGGTTCGCCACTGGGGCGCCCATATTAATATCTCCCCTCCCCCACCGACGAGGGTGAGAGAGGGATGAAAGTCTCTGATCCACGTCCGCTCACGTCAGCTTCGTGTCTAGATCTAACTTAGACCCGGAAGGAAACTCACATTTATAATATTCATCATCATCATTATCATCTCGGCATATCAATGGCAGGCCCCGCCCCTCTTCTTGTTGCCATGTGACGCGCTGTCATCGCAACTGCTGTTCACCCTTCACACACATTAAACGTCTGTTTCTAGTGGTGTCAAACTCTCTCTCTCTCTGACCATTCTGCTATTTTGACCCAGATCACTATAGCAACGGCAATGTTGATATTAACTTACCCCAAACAAACGCTGTAGCTATCAGCTGGTGATGAGAACAGCACAGCCTCATCTGCAGGGTGTTAATCAGCTCCTACCACACACTAAACGTCCAAAGCCTGTCTGCACTTTCAATCCTTATCTAACACAGTGGTTCCCAAAGTCGGGGTCGCGACCCAAAGGTGGGCCGCGAGCAGCCACGGGTGGGCCGCGAGATGATATAAAAAAAATAAAAAATAATCTTTTTTATTTTTTTGTCAGGCCACTGAACTTAGAAGCAGGCCAGGACAGTGTTTCTAGTTGTATTCTAAAATTCTATTCTATTGTATTCTAAAATGTGACTATGTGGTTTTATATTAACTTAATAAATAAACAAAAACGAAAAATCTACTTATTTCAACGAACATTTCAAACTAAATAACAGATTATGCACATAAAACGCTGAAAACAACCGAAGCAACAATAGTATTTTAATGAGGCTATTATTATTATCATTATTATTTTGCAACAAGTTAGCCCTCTCATAAATAGCACATATAAACGAATAACTAACTTGAACTAACTTAATAGGATTGAAGTGATATTTGACTTAAAAAATCGGCCACCTGGCAAAAAAAAAAAAAAAAAAAAAAAAAGGCTGACGATGTGCATTGGGCCGCGGCTCTCTGACGCCTTCTTTTCTGGGTCCCGGCCTGAAAAGTTTGGGAACCCCTGATCTAACACACTCTCTCTGCCTGTCTCCACCACCACATCTACCTCTCTGACCTGGCACCTTTAGATGCTGTCATCTCCCCCAATATATACATTATATACATTGAAAAAACCTCGCCATCCTTCAATATTCAATGTGTTTTGTGTTCATATTCAATGTGTTTTGTGTTCATATTCAATGTGTTTTGTGTATACACTGGATAATGTGGAAAGGAACTTCCTCCCTGAGAACAACTAAAACTAACTAACCTTTTCTTTCCCTCTCTTGATCTATATCTATCGTCCATCCGTCCATCCATCCATCCATCCATCCATCCATCCATCCATCCATCCATCCACCCACCGTCTGAAAGACTCCGTTCTGGTCCCAGTCTCCAGGGGAGTGGTCATCAGGGTCATCGGGGTCCTCTGCCTCCCCCTCCTCCCCCTCCTCCTCCTCCTCCTCCTCCTCCTCCTCTTCCCCGTCTTCCTCTCTCACGGTGTCCATCCCGTCCTCCTCGTACTCAGTCAGACAGTCCGACTCCTCCGCTGGACATCAGAACAGGAGACATTTAGGACATGCAAGAGACATGGGTTAATCGCAGATACGCATTGTATGCATGGTTCGCATGTGTGCCAAATGGTGACCTCGGAGCAGGTCCTAAATTATTATTATTATTATTACATATGGATATATAGGAATTATTTCAGAATGATCTAAAAACGGAAAACGTTCCCCGCCTCAACTTATATAAATAATAATAATAATAACTGTATTTATATAGCACCTTTCATACATGGATTGCAGCTCAAAGTGCTTCACAGCAAATACAATTAATAAAGTGAATAAATTCATAAAATGAACATAATGAATAGGTATAAAAGACAATAAAAGTAGTGCAATGTAGAAAGTGCAGACTAGGCATAAAATAAGTAGTGTTGCTCGAAGGCATGTGAACCCCCCCGGAACAGCCAGTCCCCCAAACACCCCACACATCAATCCCCACCACATCCCCATCCATCCCTGATAAAGCACATCATGACGGAAGGAAATCACAAACAGTTCCTCACCCTCTGCAGCTGCGTAGCTCTGGACTGGTTCAATCCTGGACACGATCTCAGCCAGGTCGGTGAAATCAGCCGCTGGACAGCTGCACAACTGAGAGACAAGAGAATGTTGCTGCAGTTTTTAAATAAAATGAAGACAATGTTAAAAGTTTAAATGAAACGGCAACAACGAGTGACAACGAATGTAATCTGCTTTCTTGATTTGAGTGGTTTTGAAGTCGGAACGGGCAGCTTCAGAGAAATGAGCGAGAACAAATATTTCTCTGCCTCTAATTAAACTGATACAAACCTTCTTTTTCTATGGATGAATACAGACTAATTTGTTTATGTTTACATGTTGTCTTTACTGTGATATGTACATAGGTTTGTTGTGTTCGAGATGATAAATCAAATCAAAAACGTAATACTTTTGAAAGTGACATTCATGCCAACACTGGCGAGACGCAACAATAGATGCAATCACGCCTTGTTGACTGCACTTCCCTCTTGTAGTGTGTGTGTGTGTGTGTGTGTGTCTGTGTGAGGCTACAAGTGTCAACTTTTTGTTTACATTTTTGGCAGCCTGGGTCATGTTCACAAGCTGGTGGTTAGGGGCCTTCAGATGCCCCACATCTACAAGAGAAAGGCTAAACAGATAGCAAGGTATTGCTCTATATCTGATATTATTGGTAGCCTCTCTATTTGGAGACAGCGTTTGCTTTTTGTACCCATAGAGTAGATATAGTTTTACGGTAATGCTATTGTTTCTGTTAACCCACATTTGAAACATCCTCTGTGTTAATATTGTATGTGTACAATGGTTGCTGCAGTCACAAATGTAAGTGAATGAGTCCCAATGAGCTGATTATACTGTTAGTGTTCATGTCCTTAATGTACTTTGTATTTATGTGGACATAAATAAAGCATTGAAAATGTGTGTGTGCGTGTCTCTGTGTGTGTGTGTGTGTGTGTGTCTGTGTGTGTGTGCTTGTGCACAACCCACGTCGTTCCTCTTGCTGTCCTGGTAGTCGGCAGAGCGGTGGTCCTTCAGCATGTTCTGGATGATGTCTCCCCGGGCCCAGCCAGTGAACAGCAGCTTGCCGTGCTGGTAGCCCACATCCTGGTGAAGGGGGGGCGATTTCATTAAAGCAACTAGCTATTGTGGTGGAAAATAGCCGAAGATAATAACTTACTCAGTCCAAAGAGACGTGGTTAATACGATTTATTAACTCAATCAAAGTATCAACACAAAATACGTAGTAAGAGTTAGGCTGGATGACTCTCCACGAGGTGGCTAACTAGGACACCAGGGAAGAGAGCCCGCGCCACCGGATCTTGGAACATCTTTATACAAAAAAATGGAAGGGGTGGGGGTCAAAGGAATGTGACATCTTTGGGGACATATGGAAAGGTAGGGAAGGGGGGTAGGAAGGAAAGATGGGTGAGATAGATCAAATAGAGAGGGGGGAAAGGAGTCTTATCTCCCACAATATCAACGTACAGTATGATGATGATCAATGTTTTGAGATTTTTTTTTATCATGTCTATAAATGCTTTGGCAACATAACATACAACATGTACAATTGGATCTATTCATAATGTTATTTTCTTTTATATCCTGAAAGTTATTTAAAAATAATAGAAAATCACATTGAGACAACGCACAAGGCTATGTTCACACTGCAGGCGAAGGTGGCCCAAAAATTACTCAGATCCGATTCTTTCATGACAGTGTGAACAACACAAATCACATGGGCCACTTTTCATATGTGGTCCTAAATCAGATACAAGTCAGTTTTTTTGCAACGTGAACAGTCATGTCAGAATTCATGTGATCTTTACGTCACTCTAAATTGACATTCGTCACAATTCTGCTCTGGAAGACGGCTGTGATGGAGGTGGTCAGTGGAGGGACAGTGAGGCGTTTACCTTATAAGTATTTGGGGTGATGCTTCTGCAAAGCAAAACTTGAGGGGACGTATATCATATCCGGTCTGTGTTTGAAAGGATATTGAAAGAAGAAATGGCTCTTTCACCTCCTCCTCGCCCCCATTATCACCTGCTCATGAATTAGCTGGCCTCCACTGCACATCAACTCATAAATTAAACCATGTAGCACAGTGGAGTAACCCAGAAACTCTGGGATCGAATCCAGCTGTCAGCGGTACCTCCGGCTTGGTCAGTCGTCCCTACTAACACAATTGGCAGTGTTAGCGGGTGGGAAGCCGGTGGGGTATGTGTCCTGGTCGTTGTAAACTGCGACTCCTACTGGTCGGGCGCCTGTTCAGCAGGGAGGGGATCTGGGGGAATTTGGCGTGAACTTCCACACGCGTTACAGTCCAAACCCACGGGACGCGGGTATGAGGCGGGCTGGTGATCAGTGCTTCACTTTCGCTCCCATGTTAACGGGCGTCGCTGTTCACACCGGCCGCGCGCGGGAAGCGAATTTGGTTCGCTTTGGTTGGATTCAGAGGCGTGCGCCACGCGCATTTTCACAGAAATACACTCAATATCTGCATTATTACCACACATATAGATGTTGTTCAACCAGCTAATGTGTCTGTATCTTTCCCAATACAAATAAACCATACTATACTTTTTCAGGAGTACAGTCACACTGATTTCATCAGTCTAAAATGAATTCTAACATTCTAATTAATTAGATAATAACTGGTTATACATGCAAAATGGACAATAGAACACTGGAACTGGAAATCTTAAAAAAAGATCTTCAAACAGGGACTGACTTCGCATATAGACTAGGAATTTACAGCTGTTCCAATGTAAATGTGCCTTCCTCCGTGCGCTTTCGCCTGCTCTGAAGTCGGACTCGGTGTGGACGCCCACGCGCGCTGTTTGCGCACGAAACAAAAAGGCGGCTGGCGACTGCACATGTATCGGAGAAGGCATGTCTACACCCTCCCCAGGCCGACAGTGGGGCAATGCGCGCAATGACCAGGAAGGGAATTGGCATAACGACTAAATTGGGATGGGTGAAAAATACAGAAAGCCCAATTATTCTTAATTTATTATAATGAACCCTTTCACTACCACACTACCAAATGGTTAACCCTTTCACTGCGATGATACAGGTTAACCCTTTCACTGCCACATGACAAAGGGTTAAACCATAAACTGTGACGTCATTGTCCTCCATGTTTACGTCCATCTTCTTGTTAATTTGTGCATCATGCGGGTCAGTTCAGGAGTGTGACCAGTTCACACTGGAATCTATGAATCAATGAGAATTGAGCACCAAGGCTTGCAGTGTGAACGTAGCCAGAAGGTGTGTGTGTACCAACACTGAGGAGGAACTCACATGGATCTCGTCGAACTTCCCAAAGTCCATGGTCTTGAAGCGGTCGATGGGAGGCCTGATGTACTCGCAGTAGGCACTCTTCTTCACCAGCTCCAGCTGGCGCACGCACGACACGTAGGCCAGCCGGGACTGGATCTCCGCCATGTCTGGCACCTGGGTACAGGTGTGTGAATGTGTGCTTGTGAGTGGGTGGGAGTAGAAAAACGACTAAAAAAACACACCTCTTCAAACTATATTTTTGTTTTTAAGATCTTAAATGGTCCGGCCCCTCAGTACCTAGTTGAACTCCTTCATGTTCTGACACATCAGCTAGAGCACTGAGGACGTCAAATCAGTTGCTTCTCTATGTTCAAAAATCTAGGCTCAAATCTAAAGGTGGCTGAGCCTTTGGTGTGGCTGCCCTCAAACTGTGGAACAGTTCACCTTTACATATTAGATCTGCCCCCAAGCTGTGGAACAGTTCACCTTTACATATTAGATCTGCCCCCAAGCTGTGGAACAGTGACCTTTACATATTATATCTTCCCCCAAGCTGTGGAACAGTTACCTTTACATATTAGATCTGCCCCCAAGCTGTGGAACAGTACCTTTACATATTAGATCTGCCCCCAAGCTGTGGAACAGTCACCTTTACATATTAGATCTGCCCCCAAGCTGTGGAACAGTCACCTTTACATATTAGATCTGGACATGCATTTCCCATGTTGACATATTGTAGCCTGTTCAGGGCTAAATGTGTATGCCTATAATCATTAGTCAGTGTTGTAGTCGAGTCACTAAATCTCGAGTCCAAGTCACCCAAGAAGAGCCAGAGTCGAGTCCGAGTCAAGTTCCCATTACCCTAGTCCGAGTCATCAAGGTTGAGTCCACTCCACTCTGGCAGTCAAAGAGCTGACATACAAATAAAAAAAGGTCTACATTAAACATAAATGACACAGTGGTCACCATTCCAAAAAGGGAGTTTATTTAATTTGTGACACAATAGCCAAACAAATGCACTAGCCATCAATATCGTATGCCAAATGATTAGGGCCAATTATTTTTTGTATTTATCAATTAACAAGTCAGAGTCCGAGTCTACACATTCAGAGTCCGAATGCAGTCAATGCTGGAGTCCGAGTCCGAATCATCAGTGCTAGTCAAAAATCAGTGCTAGTCAAAAATCAGTCCAGGACTCAGACTCGAGTCCTACAACACTGCCTATAGTATACTGCACATTGATTCAGTTTTTCCATCCAAAATGCGAATACTCGGTCAAAATGCAACATTTAGCCTATGTTAGCCATCTCTAATGTACCTTGACCTTCTCCGCCCAGGGGTTGATGCGTTTCCACAACAACCACCAGCCTGACAGGGAGTCGCCATAGTTACAGAGGTCCGTCTCGTCCTGGCTGCCAACGTCGATGGCGATGACCGTCTTGGCACCAATGTTCCTGGCAATGTCCGCTGTGGACAATGACATATACAAACAAGCATACACACACACACACACACACATATGTCCGGCCACGTAGAAGATAAGCAAAACAATCAAGAGTTATTACGCTTGTTTCAGGGTAATTTTCTTGGCACAGCCATTTCGAGAGCCACAGAACTCAAACCGACTTGCACCACAAAAACGACCCACGGTTGCTTACGTTGTAACTTAAGTCGCTAAATTGATCCAAATATATTATTTAGATTGGAAATGGGAGATTATGGCCAAATAAAATACAATATAGTAACTTAAAAGTGAAGTAATTGCAGAGTTATGTCTTATGTCCCCATGGGAGCCATTCTGCTTTACGTTTGTTTGTGTAAAGAAGGATCCTTCATTCAGTGGGGATTTTTGTGATGTAGAGCCCATTCAATCTGTTTACTTCTGGAACAGGGACAACTTACAAGGCCAGAACATTGATCCATTGCACCGGAAGTAGCTGTTACAGTAGCGCTGAGGCTAACCGGTATCCAGTTATCACAAAGTCTTTGGGGGAAAAGGCAAAAATGTCATGATGTGATGTATGTTGTGTATGTCATAAATGTCACTATGAATTGAAAATGGGGGACCCTGATGTAAACAAGACGAAAGTCTTTCTCTGGTCTGCATCCCCTTAACAATTGTGTGTATTGAGCCGTACTGTATTGAACCCATTCTGCAATCTGTTAAATAAAGTTTTCATTCATTCATAGTGAAGTAGAACTAGAATTTGGACTCTGAACAACAGAACTTTGATTTCCCTTGGATCAACCTCTTGGCTTGGAAGCCTCCATATTTCACATGTAATGTGACCCAAGCGCTCATACACACAATCAGAACAACTCAAGAGCTTTGTGAAACACAGGTAGGTGTCAACATTGTTAAGAGTGTAAACACGTCAATCATAATTCACTGAAACAGATTGGAGAGGGAGAATTTTAATCTGTGCACTATAAGGAGAGGCAGTTTCAGTTTACAACTTATTTCACATAAATATTATTGGTAAAAAAGTTAGGGGTGGGAATCACCAGATAATCACCACATAATAATATCAGCATAATATCGGCATGCAAAACATCGCAATATATCACTGTATCGACCCCCCCCCCCCCCCCCCACCCATAGTAAAAGTAGGGTCATCTAATAGTGCACAGAGGTCAAACACCCCCCCCCCCCCCCCCCCCCCCCCTCCGCCATACACCATCAACTTGTCATTTTCTCTGTTTGAAATGGAAAAGCCAAGAGGACCTTCCGGCTGACTGGCAGTGATGCAGTGTAGCACTTCAACAAAAACAGACAACATGTCAAAGCAGACTGGTATCTTACAAAAAAACAGCAATGAGGAATCATGTGCTTTTAAGCTCATCTTAAAAAAATAACTATAATTCTAACCCGACAGACGCAAGTCACTTATATTTAAAAACTCTAAATAGATCATTAAAAAAGGGGAATTCCACTCTGGTTTTCTCTTGTATTTGTAGAAAGGTTACTTTACTAGAGAGTAAAATTATCTCATCAAATGATACATATCGTCAGGCCAGAGATATATAGCTCAAGTACTGCGTGCATGCTGCAGCTTCCGGCTGTACAAAGCTGCTGTACGCGGCTGAAAAAGGGACGGACAAATAGCGTCAGACTAGTTTGCCACTCGTACCAAACACACAAGTGGAATTTTTCTTTTGTTTCTTGCAAACGGACTGCACCGTGCTTCGTGCTTAATTTTATTTATTTTAAATGTTCTTATTATTATAATATATATTAATATTTTTATCTTATCTTTATTTACAGTTTATTTCAACTTTCTTTTATGTAAAATGTTCTTGATTTCGAGAAAGGCGCTTCTCTCTTTAAATCGAATTATTATTATTATGAGCGTGGACTTCTGGTTACTCGTTACCTGACGAGGGAGAAGGTGAAGCGGATCAAGAGGTGATCGAGGTATCAGGAAATTCCATAGCTGTAGTGGATATTGGAAATGGAGCGATGGTAGAACTAAGTGTCACTATGACGTGTGGCTCTACTGTACCAAATTAACATCTTCCACGGCTGATCTGAGCAGAGATAGCTTTGGCCAGCCACATTGAAAGAATTAACACTAGCACAGCATGGAGAAAATGTCACTGATTCCCGCCGAAGGGGTCAGATGACCCCACAGCTTATATGAGAAAAATAAACAGTGTAAACTATATAATTACCTCTTAATATAAAAATATGAGGTTTACCACAGGTTTGAGTGAAAAAAAAATATAAATAATAATAATAATAATAATAAATAATAATAATAATATAATAATAATAATAATAATAATAATAAATAAATATTATAATTTAATTTTAATATTTTGGATGGAAGAGCCACACATTGACGGGCAAAGAGCCACATGCGGCTCATGAGCCACGGGTTGGCCACCCCTGCACTAGATGCTCGCAAAGTGCTGTGACTTCCACATATACCAACATTTTCGCACTATAAGCCGCACCTGAATATAAGCTGCACCTGAATATAAGCCGCAGCAGCTAAATTGAATGATGTGTACATATATAAGCCGCACTGGACTATAAGCCGCAGGTGTTTTAATGTTTAATTACCATATGTAATTAGCATTGGGACACAATACTGTCGGACAAATAACAAGAATTAACTCATTTACAAGTTGTATTAAGTTTAGCAAATAAGGGAACAGATAAATAACATTTCATGCAGTCAAAAAAGCAATATTTCGATTTTTACATTTTCGGGTTTGGTCACGTCGAGTCACATAAGTCGCACCGTTATATAAGCCGCAGGGTCGAAAATGGGGGGAAAAGGTGCGGCTATAGTCCGAAAATTACGGTATGTGGAATACGTTCTAATTACATTTTCCTGAAGTCATTTTGAAATTTCAGAAACCGTGCCAGATAAAACTGGTACTTTAGGAAAGTCATTGAGTGACAGAGCTGGAGCTCGACCGAGTGACGAGGACACTTTTATTGAAAATGCCTAGGGGTCATTTGACCCCTTGTCGGCTGTTCTATGTTAATAAGTGAATGCCTCAATTTGGTAAACAAGTATATTGTTGCTTTCCAGTGGAATTCCCCTTTCAATCAATCAAATCCTTTATTTAACCAGATAAGCATCATTGAGATTAAAATCTCTTTTCAAGAGCGATCTGGCAAAAAAAAAAAAGGAAGTACCCGCCCCCCCAGCCCACCTCTCTAACTAGAAACCAGGCTGCTTGACAGACAAATTAGATATTTTGGAACCACCTTCAAGACAACACTCCGTGTAAATTTTCCCCATCCGATAAATACAGTAGTGACTGAAACTGGAATCCTAGAATCTGTTATTATTATCTAATGGCAAATTTTTTTAAGGCTTGTTAGATGTTAGGTGTGGCTAAAACATCCATTCGGTCTCACTGTGGCAGATGGGGAAAACTCAACACGCCACTCAAAGACTACCCTCCACCAACATTACTACTAAGGCCTCGGCTAGTTACTTACCCAGCTTCTAAACATCTTAAAACAGTCTTATGAAACTAGTGACCGAGCCCTTCTTCTCGCCCACCTTCAACCTGTCCTCTTCTCTGGGGGGGGGGGGGGGGGGGGGGGGGGGGGTTGGGGGGCTGGAGGACTCTTGGGGGGTACCACCTCTACTTGCCTGGCAGGTTGTTGATGTAGCCACCATCCATTAGCAAGTTGCCATCTTTGGGGTCGCAGAGGGGCGGCAGGTACCCCGAGAGGGTCATGCTCGCCCGCACATAGCGCCACAGTGAGCCTGGCACACCGGGAGGGAAGGAGGAGGGGGAGGGGGGGGGGGATAACATCTCAATAAACGTTGCCGAAACGTCTCATGTTAGTGCCAACGCAGAACCCACACTCCCAGAACCGGGTCAGTGTTCGGCCAGAAGGGAGGTGGCCGAGCCAGAGACGGGGGTGGGACTGTGGTCTCCGCTCACCTCTAGACTCTTTGTTCTGCATCCACTCAAAACCTTGTTACCTCGCAGAGACCTGGCACAACTCCGGGCCACTGCTTGAGGTAATGAAGTATATGGGAGCGTCACAGAGCACAGAGGCTGATCTCCTGTGTCCCGACAGCAGCACTTTGCTCCATGTGCGTTAGGCCTAGGTCAGACTTTAGTAGAGTCTAGTTAGACCTACCTTGATACGAATTAGTAATCTGCCAGTTATCTACTGACCTACTTATTTAACCTGAACCGGATTCGGATCAGTTGACCCAAAAGAAGTATAAAATATCTCATTTGATATTTATAATATGGTATAATAAACACCATAGCCGGGGCGATGGTCACAGTGGGAGCTGTAGCGGATGTCGTGACAGTGTTTTTGGAGATCTCTCACAGTGAACATGTCATGGGGGGCAACCAGCCTGTCCTGCCCTGCGCTACACCTAAGCAGCGGGGCAGGCGCAGGCTGGGGCGCTGCATGGGTTGGAAGGATAAGGAGCACACAAAGGAAGAGAAGGGTGCAACTGTGCATGGAGTTTGAGAAGGTCAGGAGGAGAACATGAATGCTGAAGCAAAAGTCTCTCTCGCAGGGGGTTGGAGAAAAACTTTGTAATAATCACCAAAGCTGCCAACTAAATGAAGCCGACAGACCACATAAGCCAACATGATCTTTAAAAAGGGTCTTGTATTTCTTACGCTCACTCGGGGGACACCATATAGACGGTATGGAGGGGGTAATAAGAGGAAACAGTAGGATCCAGAAC
>NC_140171.1:106887814-106930709 GCF_963971535.1 Notolepis coatsorum
TGGCGTCATTTGTAGTGCCATTGCGAGAAATGTAGGAAGAAAAGCACATCAGGGGGAAAATTAAAAAACTACAGGAAGCAGAAGAGGGAGGCGGTGAGGGGGAGGAAGAGGGGCTGGCGTTAAGGAGTAAAGGAAGGGGGAGTGTTCTGGATCCTACATGGTGATATGGATATGGGAGGGGGAGGGGTGCCTACACCACGGTCTAGAGACGGACATGTCCTTCTATACAGGCAACAAGATCGGACATTAAGAGGGGTGGATAGTAGGGGACATGGTTTGGAGCGTTTAGATATGGCTTTTGGATGTGATACTTAATGTGAAAGGTAACAGTAGGGTGGGGGGCAAAACGTGGACGAGGCCGCTGTTAAAGCCTTTAGCGTGTTATGCCTGTATCTCACACAGAGACGGAGAGAGATGAATGAGAGGTGGTGGTGGGGGGGAGCATGTGACGAGGCTGTCGAGAAGTGAAAGAGGAGGATGACAAGGGAAATGGTGACAACAGTGAGAGAGAGAGAGAGAGAAAGAAAGAAGAGAGAAAAGCTTTGCTCCAGCATGTTAGTACAGACGTGCCAAGATGCAAAAAATGCAAGCATTAGTTCTCAGGAAGACCCAGGGCACTGTAACCCATGAAACCCCCAAATCCAGTCACCGTGAATGTGGAATTAGTCAACATTGGACAATACAATTGGGTATTGTGAAAATTGGGATTCCAAAAATGTCGCCCCCCCGTCCCTGAATTCACACTGAATTTGGGGGTTGGGTGGCCATCGACAGGTCAACCGTTTGATAAAGAGTCTTTCCTGGAGGTTGGGGTTCAACTTTTCAATTCAATCAATTCAACATTGTTTGAAGTTGCGGTTTATTTGCTCATGATGGATCATTCATTTGTCAACAGTGTTGGAGGAAATATTAACACATTATATAATGATATTACTCTTCTTACAGAGTAGTGTAACACGTTAATTTTAAAATGTGGGTAACATTATTGAGGGACGTAACAAGCTACTATCTTAAAGGATAACTCCACTATTTTGGGAAATTAGCTTATTTAACATCTTCCCTGGAGTTAGACAAGAAGATACATACCTTTTTTGTCTCTGTGCGTGCATTTTAGCTTTGGGAATAGACGCTCCGTTAGCATAGCTTAGCTTCATCACTGGAAGTGAGGCAGGACAGTAGCCTTACAGTGTATTGCAAGGTCTGACATTGACCAAACTTGATATGCATGACCTTGGTGGGCTCTAGGTCAACTCCTGCAAAGGGGGTCAATGTCAGACTTTGCAATCAAAAGTTAGGGGGCTAATAACCCTTGCCATAATTTCAGTGCGCCCCCTAACTTTTGATTGCAAGGTCTGACATTGACCCCCTTTTCAGGAGTTGACCTAGAGCCCACCAAGGTCATGCATATCAAATTTGGTCAATGTCAGACCTTGCAATACACTGTAAGGCACTGTAAGGCTACTGTCCTGCCTCACTTCCAGTGATGAAGCTAAGCTATGCTAACGGAGCGTCTATTCCCAAAGCTAAAATGCACGCACAGAGACAAAAAAGGTATGTATCTTCTTGTCTAACTCCAGGGAAGATGTTAAATAAGCTAATTTCCCAAATAGTGGAGTTCCCCTTTAAGCGATGTGCATTACTTCGATCTATGCTACAAATCGATGATACTTGCAGTACACCACCGAACCACTAGGTGGCTGTGCTGGGTTGTGTTGTATAAATGGCTATATTTTAGAACTTCCACAGCCAGTCTTTCTTCGCTTTGGTCCATGTTTGTAATAGAGTTAATCACGAAAAAACTAAAACAGATTAACATTGTTTTAATATTGTTTTGACGATAACAAAATAATTCACTTGTAGCCTATTGATGTTTCCTTTATCCCAGGCTTTCAAGAATTCCCAGACTGGCTTATATTGATGCTCTTCATTATATCTTTTGTAGCCTAATATGTATTTATTGAAACGATCACAAGGCTTTGTTATGAGTCAGAGAGATTACTAGATGATCTTTTAGTAGGCCTAGTTAGTTTCTTCTTCTGCAACATGAAATTGTTGTCAAATGACAAACACTTAAAAGGTGTATGGCCTTATTAACACTTTGGGTGCCGCAGTGTTTTCGGGGCCACGCTTTAAACAATAGGAGTCCGTCACCTTGTTTGTAGAGCTATAACTATATTCTATATTATAGCTATGGATACAATACTATGGTCATTTGACACCGAGTTTCTTCCGGTCAAGATGCAAAGATTTATAATTTTTCCATCCATACGTTCCCGTTTTATACCGTGGTGAATATAAGTATGGTTTTAGAGCGGTCTAGGGTAATTCCTGAGAGGCTGGTAATAGCCCGCAACGTGTATTATACTAAATGCATTGGCATTTCGTCCCTACACACGCTACAATAAAAAAATCAAATGCATATGATAGGTATTATGTTCCACCATGAATGCATGAAAGGGTGGGGGGGTCGTTTTTTGATGCTCTGATCGCCACCAACGGCATACGTTGTGGAGTAACGTTACAGTAACACTTTCGGATCGCAATGAAGGCATGCTCGGATCAACGCAAGATTGATATCATATAGCCCTTACCTTGACTAGGATGTGCCCCAAAAAGAATATTCCAATTATCTGATCGCCATTCCAAGTATTGATGTCCATCGTGTAGCCAACATAATCCATCCCACAACACCGACGGAGTTTTTGATTCTTCTCAATCCGAGCGGTATAACCGCTCGTCATGCCCGGAGAAAAAGAGCCGAGCCGGACCCATATAATCGACGCACAGCCCAAGACACAAGGTTTCAAAGGGTGCTTGATACCGCTGCCTGGTAGGATGCAGCCGGTACTGCAACTTCGGAGTCCCAGTATGTCTTTTACAGGCAACATACAGCTCCCTGACATTGAATAGGGTATTCAAATAGAAAAAGGAAAAACGACCCAGAAACATGTTAACACGTGATTGGCACTCATCAATCGGGGCCCCGAATGTGTTAAAGAAAGTAATGCAAAAGTAATATAACGAGTAATAATAACTGTGAGGCGCAACTAATCATTTAAAGTAATCCCACTACATTTAATTGAGAGTAATATGTAGTCAATTACATTAAGAAAATTACTTCGCCAACACTGTTTGTCAATAAGATAATAGTATAGCAGTCTCATGGCAAAAGTTTAATACAATATATTAGCATTTTTAAAGAGAATCCACTCCCTGGTCCTGAATTGATTGAATCGAGAGTGAACTGAACTCAACCGTGCTTCTCTGCTTTCAGGTACATTAACTAACCTAATGTTAGTGAGTGACAGTAGAGTGCCTTGTTCAGCCAGTCAAACACACGCATTCCATAAACATTACAACAATGCGTGAAGATACAAAAAAAAATTTCTCCACCCATTTTTCTCCATTTCCAATTTACAAACTATATATATATATATATATATATATATATATATATATATATATATATATATATATATCAAAGACGGACGCTGGTAAACATGCAGTCCAACTCTAGATTAACATAGGCCTGATGCCTAGAAGACATATCACAGGTTTCACATCTAGAGAAAATTATTCACTAGCCGTGTGTTGAGAACAGATGTACTTAGCTCTATTGATTTGCAGTACATATATACAAAGCTCTAAAGGATTCTGAGGGTTACGTCACAACTCATCAAAACTCGTCCGAACTAATTATGGCAAGTTCACATTGTCTCCTTTCAAATCCTCCAGCCGAGCTGTTCTTCTGTGGTTTTCTGGGAAAGCTCGACGAACGCTCGGCGCTGCCACCGCTGGTCGTCAATAAAACAAATTACTCTCACTGTTAACCTGTCGGGTCAAGGCGCTGAATTTATTAATGACCAGTGGTGGCAGCACCAAGCGTTTGTCAACTGGACCATTTGAAAGGAGACTTGAGAGAAAAGGGTAATTGTATACTGTATTTCAGCAGCGGCTTGTGTTTTCACCCACCAGCCTTTGTTGAGACTCTTCTGTTCATGTTCACAATGTGAACTTGCAATTATTAGTTAGGATGAGTTTTTGACTTAACCCTCAGAATCAGCGGCAGTTCGTTATACAGCTTTGTATATATGTAATGCATACAAAGCTTGTCAATAGAGCTAAGATGTACTGTACCTATATAGGCATCACAGGAAGGTTAATCGATCAGCATATCAGTGTATTAAAATGGTAAACGGACTGCGTTTATATAGTAATAGTTAATAGACAATGTCAGTGTATTAGCTAATAAAAATAAAGCCTAACCGTGGATTTAGTCACGGTGCCATTTTACTGAAAGATAAAAGATGAATTACTCAAGAGCTTAATTATTATGAATTAAATATAGATGAATGTCCATGCCAATTTCACATAGTTAGTTCTTTGTCATTCTGGCCACTAATACTGTGAGTGAACTGAATTTTGTGTCAAATGTGGAGAAAGGTCATGAAACTGAACAGAGGTGTGTGTATATCTGTAGGTGAGCTTGTGTCTAATAGCTTGTAATTCATCTTCTTAATCTAAATAAACATCCTAGTCTTGACCTACATCTTAAGTTCCTGACCTCTGCTGAGAAATAAAGCAAAATCAATACCGGTAGTTGTTCAATCAACACTAGCGGTAGGGTAGATAGGGGGAGGAGCCCAGCTGGTCAGCTCAGCTGTCACTCACCATCCTGATGAACCCGCATGGCTGAGGCTGTGATGTCAGTGGTGACGTTAAAGTAGGGCAGCCACAGGTCCTGGGAAAAGAGAGAGAGAGAGAAAGAGAGACAGGGAGAGAGAGAGACAGTAAGAGACACACACACACAGAGATAGAGAGACACACAAATTGGGTGCATTTACGTTTTTTAAATGTTTATTATTAATGTACGCTGTCCCCCTTGAACAAATAAAGTAAACCTAAACCTAGAGAGGGAGATAGAGACACACAGAGAGAGAGAGAGAGCGAGAGAGAGAGAGAGAGAGAGAGAGAGAGAGAGACACACACAGAGAGAGAAAGAGACACACGGAGAGAGACACACAGACACAGAGAGAGAGACACAGAGAGAGAGAGACACACACACAGAGAGACACACAGATAGAGATACATACACACTCACGGAGAGACACACACACAATATATATATATGAAACTATTTACTTTCAGTGACAAACACTTCCTTTTTCAGATCAGGCTCTAATTCTATTTAGCCTTTTTATGCAGCGATAATCCTATTTCTTCCTCAGATGATCTATATAAAAACCGAGTAAACTGACAAATGTGTGTTGCCTGTGGTGAGCCCTCACCTCAGCTTGCTTGTCCTTAAACACTTTGTAGATGCTGGTGTTGAAGGCGGAGCCAGAGAACATTGAGGTGATGGGATAGGTGAGATCCAGGACCGTTGTGAATACAGAGTTCATTGCCTATAAAAAGGGAAAGTCAGTGTTTTAAGACAGAAACAGATACATCTCTCTTGGGACACTAGACATAAGTGAGGTCACGGACTGTGGAGATTATTCATTCATAATTACACTGTATGTGATATGGTGTCATATGACAGTTAGGATACGAGACGTACTCAATTTATACCTACCTTACCTTGGTTACTGCGTTCACTGTCTACAACTGCCCTACACTGTAATCACAACTACCTACCTCATACCAATATATACCTGCATATAATCCTTCTATATACACCTGCATATAACTATGTATGCAGTGTTGCGTTGCTCATATGAACACTGGTTGCATGCACGCTAATGACGCCACGTGCACGCGTGCTCCCAGGCGCGTGCGCACGCTCCCGCGCATAAATGTTCCCTCGCATAAGGACAGACTAAAGACAGTGCCTAATTGCCTCTACGAATGGAATGTAACACCTGACGACCGGCGCTATTGATATGCAAAGTAGCCAGGTGGGTACTGCGAGTTGGCGCATCAGTCGCATCAGCAGCGCATTCCTGTGTGACGCGCGTGCACATCTGTGCATGTACGCGGTTCTGCTCACAAAACTTTGGTTGCACAGAGTGCAACCCCGTCCCATGAGCAACGCATCACTGTATGTATGATAGCATGTACAAATGCTGTATCATATTATCCACATCTATCTGTACATACCTGCATATAATCCTTTTTACTAGGGATGCCCCGATCACGTTTTTTGCCACCGATACCGATCACCGATCGTCTATGAGCCATATCGGCCGATACCGATCGTTTTTGGTTTTATAAAAAAAAAAATATATATATATACCTTTTTTAATTTTTTTTTATAAAATATATATATTATATAATTATACTTGTAGTTGTATTATCTGCAAGACATCGCCATCACGCAACAAGTCAAAATGCTCGCTATCTGCAAACAGCTCCACTGTCTGTGTGTATACTCTGCTTTGGTCAAATCACATTCAGCATGCCCTCAGCAGGATATTCTGCAGCTCTGCAGATATATCCTACTCCCTCAGCTAGCCCCTTTCGTGACTGCGATGGGCTCGAATACGCATCGAATCAATGTTATAAGACATTGATATCAGGAGCTATCTGTAGCTACTGCTAGCCGGCTAGATAACGTTAAGACAACGCCTCAGTGAACTATTTAGTTTACTGGGACATTCCGTGTAAACAGGGAGCTAACGTGAGCTAACGTGAGCTACCGAGCTAACGGAGGTATCATGCACTACTAGACTATTGCTGGAGCATTTGTTGATATCAGGAGCTATCAGTAGCTCACCAGCTAGATACCGTTAGACAATGCCTCATGTATTAAACTAAAAGTGAATAGTTTAAACAGTAACAATATCTAGGTAGCTAATGTTAGCTCACAGAGCATGCACTAGAGCAGAGCAGACTGCCGGAGGCAATGGAAGCCTCTGTTGTTGACATGGGTGCGGGAGAGGCAGGGGAGGAGGAGGAGGGGCCGTGCGCTGCAGCTCTGTGTGTCTGAGAGAGAAGTCAGCGAGTGAGATCTCCGCTAAGAATTGGATCATGTTTTTCGATCGGTTTTCACGATCGGCGAAAATAAAGCATTATCGGAATTCAACAATCTCATATTTATACTGAATATCGGCCGATACCGATCGCTGGCCGATCGATCGGGGCATCCCTACTTTTTACATATAATTATAGTATAATTATAATATATCTATATACATATCCCTTAACTACTCTTACTAGTTACGCTGCTGGCCAGTACGACTTACTAGTTAGTGTCTTTATACCTATATCACTGTACATATTAATACTACAACTCTGTACATACATCTGATTAACACTATTACTCAGTAGTACTCATTGTTAAACCCAGTTTAATCACCTGTACATTGTATATTAATATTACACTTTACTGTTACATTTGTACTCTGGTTGGATGCCAAACTTAGTTTTGTTGTACTGTTCGTTCATTCATTCATTTATTCAAACCTTTATTTATTCTCGAAAAGGACAATTGAGGTCACCCTCATTTTCAATGTTGTTGAGTTTTTTTTTTACAATATAATAATAATAACTCTTTGTATAATAATAAAAAAGCACCTTTCACACATGGATTGCAGCTCAAAGTGCTTCACAGCAAATGGCATAAAATGAACATAAAGTTGACAGAATAAAAACAATGCATAAGGTGCAGACATAAGAATATGTATATAAAAGACTAAAAGAGGTATAAAGAGGAATGCCACCCCATGTACTGTACTTGTGCTGTATAATGACAACACATTTAGAATCTAATCTAATGTAATGTCACCTTGGACCACTCTCTGGCTCTCTGTTTAGTCCGCACAGCGCTCCTCTCCTCGGCGTACAGCGCTCCGATGAAGGAGCCGATAGAGGTCCCGCCCACTATGTCGATGGGGATCCCCGCCTCCTCCATGGCCTTGATCACACCCACATGGGAGCAGCCTCTGCATTGAGTGACAAGAGCCAAAATCAGTGGAGATTAAATCCTCTCTAGATGGACTATATTATATACCCGAAAAAGAAAGTACAACATACACACTATTAGTTACCATTATTAGTAGGATAAGATAAGATATAACTTTATTGATCCCCTTGGGGAAATTCGGGCATCATAGCAGCATGGGGGAGGGAGGGTACAGGTATGGGCAGAGTAATAGTAGAAAGACATAAATATAGGCATGTAAACAATATAATTAACTTTGAATATAAAAATATGAGAAAAGTAAACAGTGAAAACAAAAGGTGCAGATGGCGTCTGTATGCCCTATCGGTTATATTGTACGTTATTATGTCTAGCATAGTTTATATGGGCAGTAGAATGAAAATAATACTCAACATTGCACAGGAAGTCCTTCATTCCAACAGCCATCAGACTATGCAACGCATCACTCTGCCTCACTGCCTCACTGAGCACAGAGTGACAGTACAACTCTAATATCTAAGATAAGATAAGATAAGATATTCCTTTATTGATCCCCTTGGGGAAATTCAGGCATCATAGCAGCATGGGGGGAGGGGGGGGGGGGTACAGGTAGTAAAACAACACCGTGTACAGGTAGTAAAAAACAACACAGGCAGTGTAAACAATTTGATCAATATGGTCAATATAATTTACTATCTGACTAGCTGAAGAAATATTCACATTATTCACAGTGTCACATAGGGTGCAGTATGCATAAGGTAGTGTTATAATTTACTATCTACTGAGTATACATTATTCACAGTATCACGGTATCCACTGAAATATACATTATTCACAGTATCACAGTATCCACATAAGGTGCAGTAAGCCTAAGGTAGTGTAGGTTGTCCTCCTTGGGTTCCTATAAGTCCCAGGTCAATGTCTGGTAGCAGTCGCTGTCGCTGCCCCCTGTTGTGGAGCCTGGAGGCTGCTAGTCGCTGCCCACTGTTGTGGAGCCTGATGGCCACTTGTATGAAGGACTGGTATCTCCTGGACTTTTTACCTTTACGTCGACACTTACATTTTTGACTGTACATTTGACTGTATATTACTGTATATTTTTGGCTGTATATTTTAGAATGTATATACATATTTTAGAATGTATATCCCTGACTGTATTTTTATTCTTATTTGTGATGTTAGATTTTTGACTACCTAAATGTTTACTGTGAGCGATCTGTAGTGCTGAATCTCCCTTGGGATCAATAAAGTACTTCTATTCTATTCTATTGTATGGGTAATGCAAAAGGTACATGTTTGAGTGTAAATCCATGGAAAGCAGCCTGCATGTGGTCAAGGCTTGTTGTGAGAGCAGTGCAGGTGCTCACCTGCCCCCCCCCCCCCCTCCTCCCAGCACCACTCACCTGGCTCCCCCTCCTCCCTGCACCACTCACCTGGCTCCCCCCTCCTCCCAGCACCACTCACCTGGCTGCGTCTATATTAAAGGCAGCCCAAGAGTCCTTCCGCATTCTCTTTTTGCGCTCTGATTGGCCGAGCACGCGCATGCGCATGAGCCGCGACGTGCAACTCTAGGCAGGAATCAAAACTCCGTTTAAGCTCCAGAGAGCGAGGCTGAAAATCCACAGTTCTTGCCCCACTGATGGAGCCGAATCCCGGATCCGAGTTTTCTGAAGAATACCCCCAAAATATGGAGGTCCCGAACGCAATTAAGTATTGATTACGCCGCAACGAATCATTAAAAAAATATACCGTTAACTGGAGTATGTTGTTTCTTTACATATATGTTGGATTAGAGAATTGGTTTGTCATGACAATCCAATACAAAATCGCACACAGTAACTAGTAACTACATGCATCATTGTTTACAGCGAACGGTGGGGCTGGGCTGGGGCGCGCGGTGCTCCGGTGGCGGCGGTTGACCGATGGCGATGCCGAGGACGAGCGCGCGTCCGTGGGGTAGACGGCCGGTGAGAGAGCGCGCTCGTCCTCGGCATCGCCATCGGTCAACCGCCGCCACCGGAGCACCGCGCGCCCCAGCCCAGCCCCACCGTTCGGGACCTCCATATTTTGGGGGTATTCATCAGAAAACTCGGATCCGCGATTCGGCTCCAGCAGTGGGGCAAGAACTGTGGATTTTCAGCCTCGCTCTCTGGAGCTTAAACAGAGTTTTGATTCCTGCCTAGAGTTGCGCGTCGCGGCTCATGCGCATGTGCGTGCTCGGCCAATCAGAGCGCAAAACGCCAATGCGGAAGGACTCTTGGGCTGCCTTTAATATAGACGCCACCTGGCTCCCCCCTCCTCCCAGCACCACTCACCTGGCTCCCCCCTCCTCCCAGCACCACTCACCTGGCTCCCCCTCCTCCCAGCACCACTCACCTGGCTCCCCCCTCCTCCCAGCACCACTCCCCTGGCTCCCCCCTCCTCCCAGCACCACTCCCCTGGCTCACCCCTCCTCCCAGCACCACTCACCTGGCTCCCCCCTCCTCCCAGCACCACTCACCTGGCTCCGCCCTCCTCCCAGCACCACTCACCTGGCTCCCCCTCCTCCCAGCACCACTCACCTGGCTCCCCCCTCCTCCCAGCACCACTCACCTGGCTCCCCCTCCCCCCAGCGCCACTCACCTGGCTCCCCCCTCCTCCCAGCACCACTCCCCTGGCTCCCCCCTCCTCCCAGCACCACTCCCATGGCGGTGCTCCGGTGGCGGCGGCGGCAGTTGACCGATGGCGATGCCGAGGACGAGCGCGCGTCCGTGGGGTAGACGGCCGGTGAGAGAGCGCGCTCGTCCTCGGCATCGGTCAACCGCCGCCACCGGAGCACCGCGCGCCCCAGCCCAGCCCCACCGTTCGCTGTAAACAATGATGCATGTAGTTACTAGTTACTGTGTGCGATTTTTTATTGGATTGTCATGACAAACCAATTCTCTAATCCAACATATATGTAAAGAAACAACATACTCCAGTTAACGGTATATTTTTTTAATGATTGGTTGTGGCGTAATCAATACTTAATTGCGTTCGGGACCTCCATATTTTGGGGGTATTCATCAGAAAACTCGGATCCGCGATTCGGCTCCAGCAGTGGGGCAAGAACTGTGGATTTTCAGCCTCGCTCTCTGGAGCTTAAACAGAGTTTTGATTCCTGCCTAGAGTTGCGCGTAGCGGCTCATGCGCGCGCTCGGCCAATCAGAGCGCAAAACGCCAATGCGGAAGGACTCTTGGGCTGCCTTTAATATAGACGCCACCTGGCTCCCCCCTCCTCCCAGCACCACTCACCTGGCTCCCCCCTCCTCCCAGCACCACTCCCCTGGCTCCCCCCTCCTCCCAGCACCAGTCACCTGGCTCCCCCCTCCTCCCAGCACCACTCACCTGGCTCCGCCCTCCTCCCAGCACCACTCACCTGGCTCCCCCTCCTCCCAGCACCACTCACCTGGCTCCCCCCCTCCTCCCAGCACCACTCACCTGGCTCCCCCTCCCCCCAGCGCCACTCACCTGGCTCCCCCCTCCTCCCAGCACCACTCCCCTGGCTCCCCCCTCCTCCCAGCACCACTCCCATGGCTCCCCCTCCTCCCAGCACCACTCACCTGGCTCCCCCCTCCTCCCAGCACCACTCACCTGGCTCCCCCTCCCCCCAGCACCACTCACCTGGCTCCCCCCTCCTCTCAGCACCACTCACCTGGCTCCCCCTCCCCCCAGCACCACTCACCTGGCTCCCCCTCCCCCCAGCACCAGGGCGATGCTGTTGCCGGTCAGGACCCGGGCCAGCCGAGAGAAATCACTGTGTCTGTCGGCCGTCTTCTCAGACACCTTCTCATAGACCTCCCTCTGCACAACGAGAAAACAAAATGTCACCCTCTCTCTCTCTCTCCGTCTCGTTGAAACAAAAAAAGCTGCATTCAAATTGCAGTTTCAAATTACAACAATTATTCCTTCTTTTTTATTTTTTTTGCCTGGATAATCTGATCGTTATATTTGTCATATTCGTTTACCATGATTTTATTATGTTTTAATATAGTGTACTTTATATGTACAGCACAGTTGTTTTAAATGTGCTTTATAAATAAAAACATACTTACTATTCAAATTCTAGCAATTGTTTCATTGATTGAGTGATCGATCACTTGATGAATGTCAAATCTAAGCAAGGCTAATCTAATCTCTGTACCCCGCGCTCGGTTGCTGCCGGTCAGTCTGCCGTGAACATGGGAAATAATTGTGACAGCTCTGCTGTAAACACTGGGAATAACCTCGGTTGCTATGCCCACACGCAACTGCAAAACCGCAAAACTTCACCCTGGGCTCCGGTTTTCAAGACCGCGGTTGCAGTGTAGCAAATTGTGTGTGGCCGAACAGTGCAACTGCGCACATACAATCATGGTTATATTAAATCCAGCGCTCGTGTGGACAGGGCCTAAGTCTTTTCATTGACCAAACATTGAAACGTTATTGTAGCAATAGCTAAAAATCATTCTGACCAGCTAGGGGGTTAGCTGGTCAAAATATCTCAGGGGGACCGATGCAGGTGTGGTGGAACTGGATTCATCAATTATGCTGGTGGACAGATATAGAGGAGTGTGCTCCTGGTGGTCACTGGGATCACACCGAGAGGTCAAGGGAGCCAGCTCTCTTGTGGATAGAGAAGGGTGGGGGCTAGGGGGGTGAGCCATTGGCTTTCCTAAGTGTTGCGATGGTCACTTAACGCTTTGAGTGCCAGCGACGAGATTTCTCGTTAGTTCATGCCAACCGTTGAGTGCCAGGAAATCTCGTTTTTAATCGTTATTTTTTTTAAATTATCGATTTCCCAAAAATTTTCATCAATCTAGCCTCACGTTACCAGTGGGGATCTGTCTGAGCTCGAACAGGGAAAATACCGCCCCCTATCGCCTCTGCGGATGGTACTGCACCCCATTGGATTGCACTGAATGAAACGCATGGGGAAAAAAAGAGTCCGGATTCCACATTTTACTTGTCATGCAAGTAACCGGAGACGATCTCAGTCATCGCCCACCACCAGAACAGCGTGGAATATGTCTTTCGACCACCCAGCGTTGGATCAATAAACGCGATCGATATTTGGAATGGCGATCAGGAATTGGAATAATCTTTTTGGAGAACATCTGATCTGAGGTAAGGAATCTATTTGACCAATATTGGGATAATCAGAGCTGTTTTCACCTATATATCAACTTGTCCCCATATGTGTGTGTGTGGCTGTGAGTGTGTGTAGCTGATCAGGAAATAAGATAATCGATTTTTCAGCCCGCTTCTATAGCGTGCATAAGTACACATATACTATCTATAATCTAGCGTTTATTTGAAAACTATTCATAAATAGGCAGAGAAATGACAACGTGTTTTGTGTATTACAGTAAAGCGCGATTCCTGCATTTTTTTTTTTTTAAGTTTAAAAAAACTAGCCTTTTTCAAAATGGTATAAAATGCAAATGAACTGATTAAAAAACAATCCGTTTCCACAATGTTGACTGCAAACAAGTCATTGATAAGCGACGGTCGTATAGACACATAATTTAAGATATAGTTTATGCGTTCACAAATGTGAGCGCTCTGTCATTGAATAGAGCGTTGGCACTCAACGGGGTATATAGGACTGGCACGGCCGGCACGGAAAGTGTTAATGTGCCTACTATATTTTTGTGTTATTATTTGGTTGCAGTGCAGTGCACTTGATGTAGAAACAGGTTTCCTTTGATTTAACTTGAGCCAGTCACTCACTTCACTTCCTTTCTCTGCCATCTGGCACAATGTTAACTTGTCCTCCGGTAATGATTTGGGTCGTGTCTGTGAATCTTTATATCAATCTACATGCATGTCAGTTTTTCTTTTGTGAAAATGAGTGGTCTACATGTTAAAATAATACAGCCATCACTGATATAGAATGTTTGGTCAGTAAAAAGGGACTCTTAGTCGCTCCTGCTCTGTAGTAAACAGAAAATAAATGTTCTGGTATCCCGTTCTCACTTTATCCAATCAGGAGAGAGAACTCTACACTGAAAAGAATGGACAAAAATAAGAAATAAAAACTAATTTTAAGAGAATATGTGCTTCTAATTTAGCTGACACTTTTATCCAAAGCGACTTACAAGTTCTGTACAGTAAGTACATATGGCATGGCAATATTTCTTGAAACAAGTAAAAGATATCTAGGGTTCTCCCTCCTGATTGGATAAAGTGAGAATTCCGTTTACTGCAGTGATGAGGGACTGGGAGACCCATGTTACTGACCAAACACTCTATATCAGTGATGGCTGTATGTAGAGCTATTTAACACTTATTTTAACTAAAGAACACCACTTGCAGCACCTTTGCACCAAGTCTGACTGCCCGGTATTTGGGCTGTACCAGTAGGAGCCAGCAGTCGTACCAGTTTGCTGGGGCTGCGTCTGGAGAAGACCCTGCGGGGACACTTGAGGTGCAGGTGTCCAGAGCACCAGCTGCGCATGTTGAGCCACTCCACCGTCCTGGAGGGGCCCGGGCCGTCCTCCTTGTGCAGCAGCACCAGCTGCTTTAGGGCCCGCACCGCTGTGTTCTCCAGCATCTGCTCCAACTGGAGGCACGGAGGAGAGGAGGAGGGGAGGAGGTGAGTGAGAGACAGAAGAGGTGGAGGAGGAGGTGAGAGGAGAGACAGAGGAGGTGGAGGAGGAGGTGAGAGACAGAGAGGAGGTGGAGGAGGAGGTGAGAGACAGAGGAGGTGGAGGAGGAGGTGAGAGACAGAGAGGAGGTGGAGGAGGAGGTGAGAGACAGAGGAGGTGGAGGAGGAGGTGAGAGACAGAGAGGAGGTGGAGGAGGAGGTGAGATACAGATGAGGTGGAGGAGGAGGTGAGAGTTGAGTGAGAGACAGAGAGGAGGTGGAGGAGGAGGGGAGGAGGAGGTGAGAGGAGAGAGGAGAGTGAGAGACAGGGATGCGGTGGAGGGGAGAAGGATAGAGGAGGTGGAGTGGAGGAGGAGGATAAGGAGAGACAGATGAGGTGGAGGGGATGAGAAGGAGAGAGGAGGTGGAGTGGCGGAGGAGGAGGATAAGGAGAGACAGAGGAGGTGGAGGGGATGATAAGGAGAGACAGAGGAGGTGGAGGGGTACAGCAATGATGTGGAGGAGAGTGAGCGGAGGTGGAGGGGAGGATGAGAGTGAGAGACAGGAGGTGGAGGGGAGGAGGAGAGAGACAGAGGAGGTGGAGGGAAGGAAGAGGAAGATGAGAGTGAGAGAGAAGGTGGAGGGAAGGAAGAGGAGAGTGAGAGAGGTGGAGGGAAGGAGGAAGAGGATAGTGATAAACAGCGAGGAGGTGGAGGAGAAGAGTGAGAGACAGAGAGGAAGAGACAGAGGAAGAGGAAGAGAAGGAAGAGGAGAGTGAGAGACAGAGAGGAGGGGGAGGAGAGTGAGACAGAGAGGAAGGAGAAGAAAAGGAAGAGGAGAGGAAGAGGAAGAGAAGGAAGATGAGAGTGAGAGACAGAGAGGAGGAGGAAGATAAGGAAGAGGAGAGTGAGAGAGAGGAGGTGGAGGAGAAGAGTGAGAGACAGAGAGGAAGAGGAAGAGAAAAAAGAGGAGTGTGAGAGACAGACAGGAGGTGGAGGGAAGGGGGAGGAGAAGAGTGTGAGTCTAGCTGCATCCCAAATAGTGTTTTTAGTTAATTAATTTAGTCTCCTTTCCTTGATTTCCACGGTGAAGAGGCAAGGTGTGAGAACTATAAAATAATAATAGAAATCATCATCATCAACTTTTATTTATTCTCGAAATTACAATTGAGGTCACCATCATTTTCAATGTCGTCGAGACTTTACAGACATTTCAATGCACACATTTCTACAATATAACAATAATCAATATTAATAACCATCTATATAGTACAAATAAAAATTCTTATTCTTATTCAACGTCTTTATGAAAGCCCTCCCTCTCAACACACACACCTTTCCCAGGGCAGGCTCCTGGTCTCCCAGACCCACAATGAGGATGCAGTCTGCCTGCCGGATGCAGCGCTGGGTCCAGGGGGTCATGGTGCTGTCCGTCTGGTAGAGGACAATCCGGTTGATGTCCTCCTGCTGGGCCAGCCAGCCGGACAGCCGGTACTCATGGATACTGTCGCAGGGAGGAAAGAGAGAGTGAGGTCAGGTAACCGCAGCGGTGAGCGTTTGGGGGGGAAGGTTCTCTAGCCGGTGTCGTTATTGCTCACCTGTCCAAAGCAGAGGCGCCCAGTCGCTCTCTGATGATCTCACTGGTTAGCAGCAGAGTGGGCCCTGCACATCAGATACAGACAGAACATGTCAAGAAAGGTCTTCGTTCAACTAAATGTTTCCGGAAAAATAAAATGTACACAGTTTCTGTATAACAGACTTGAATCCAGGCGCAAAGAGAGATAGACCACTGCCCTTTCCGCGTTACATTCAGTTCATGGGAGAGCACGGGGGGAGACAATTCATGAATGTTGATGAGAGCCTTGACGTACCGTACTTTTCGGACTATAAGCCGCGGCTTTTTCCCCCATTTTTCGACCCTGCGGCTTATATAACGGTGCGGCTTATATGTGACTCGACGTGACCAAACCCGAAAATGTAAAAATCTAAATATTGCTTTTTTGACTGCATTGAAATGTTATTTATCTGTTCCCTTATTTGCTAAACTTAATACAACTTGTAAATGAGTTAATTCTTGTTATTTGTCCAACAGTGCAATGCTAATTACATATGGTAATTAAACATTAAAACACCTGCGGCTTATAGTCCAGTGCGGCTTATATATGTATACAGCATTCAATTTAGCTGCTGCGGCTTATAGTCAGGTGCGGCTTATAGTGCGAAAAGTACGGTAAGTGGTTGTAGCTACGGCTGTGGGGGTGCTGGAGACATGATCCAATATACTTTTATGCGCCCGAGTCTCCTGAACACGGAGAGACCAATCCCAAGTCGATCGGCACTTTCTCGGCCGAGCTATAGTAACTTTTCCGCACCTATTCCCCAACCGGCACATGCGTTGATTGCCCAAGGAGTGTGTCGGGACAATCAGGAGCACTCCCTGGGCAATCTGCGCATGCGAAAAAAAGTGTTGTGGTGGTCTATAGGAGGATATCTTTGGTTTGACCGACAGCCTCGCGGACTTACCGATGGCATTGAGGGCGTGGCTGAGCTCCAGGTTGAAGGCGTTGATCGGCACGTCATCACAGACGGGCAGGACGGCCACGGTGGAGAGGTTGCTGGCGGGGTTGGTCACGTCAGGGCTGGTGGTCACCGTGGTCAAGCCCAGGGCTGAACCTGGACGGCAGGAGAAAAGGAAGTGTGTGTGTAAACTTCACATGACTGAACTGCATCAAGAGGAGTCGTTTACAGAGATGTCAGGATACCAGCTCACCTGAGAACGGTCCGTGACCCTGCTGCAGGTTTCCCAGGATCTTCTGGCCTAACAAGTGGATCAACCGTGTCACCACCTAAAGAGAGGTCAAATATTATACACACAGCATCCCACAGACACACACTGCCACTTTACTTCACTCACTGCCAAGCTCATTTTAATCACTATTTGTTTATATTGTACATATCTCGCAGTCCTGTGTATTGTGTTGTATATCGTGTCCTATATGTTTACTTTTGTGTTTATATAGTCTATATGTTTTTTCATTATATATATTTTTTTTTTATATACACCGTGGGAATGGGGGAACGCAATTTAACATTTCTGTATGTCTTGCACAAATGGAAAATTTACAATAAAGTTGACTTTGGCTGACTGATATTAGCACCATCTATACAGTCGTGGCAAAAAATAGAGTCAAAGCGTTGCTCAACGTGGAGGGGGGGGGCGTGACCTCTGACCTGGGGGTATCGTCTCTTGATGTTGTTGAGCGTTCCCACTGGCAGCTTGACCAGCTCTGTGTCCCTGACAGCATGGACTGTGGTGGCTCTCGGCTGTCTGGTCAAGGCCTCCACCTGCAGCACATATGGTGGGGAATTACCAGGACTCGTCAGAATAACACAAGCAAGAGCAGAGATATGTAGAGTGTACCAAGGAAAACACCTTTTACAAGACCTTTTTAAAATCATATTTTAAGCAGCATATTTCAATTTGAAATCACAGACAGTGCTTCTATCTCAAACCCACACACCACTGAGTGTGTCTGACTCCCACTTAAAAGGATAATATATAACGTAGGGCTGGACAGTATGGTCTAAAATGTATATCACGGTATAATTTGAAGCATAAACGGTAATGGTATATATCACGGTATATTATTTAATTTATCTTAAAATGTCTATATAAATGCTTCTGAAGGGGTAAAACACTGGTATGGCAGCTATTACTTTACTCTTGTATTACTAGGACATATTTCACATAGTACAGAGGTATTCTAAAACTGCAATAGAAAAATGCAAAACCTTTTCTCAAGTTACTTCCATCTCTGAAACACTTTTTTCATGAAATACAATCAAATCAAGCGGCACAAAGTGAAAATAAAAACTATAGCAGGACAGGAGGTTTCTTTCCCTCAAACAAATCAAACACAATAAAACTCCAACATAACTTAACTTTAGTGTACATGTTTGACAACGTAGAGAGAGAGCGAGAGAGTGTTATGTAATAGGTTTGAGTTTGAGCGTCATAAATTGCCGTAGTTGATGATGTCACATAGGGGTGGACGGTATGGTCTAAAATGTATATCACGGTATAATTTGAAGCATAGACGGTAACGGTATATATCACGGTATCAGTGTTTCCGTTTTTTTTGCCCGATAGGCAGGCTATATAAAGAATGACATCCTCAAGGCATGTAGATTTATAATATTTTAACTTAAAACTAGGCTACTTTTGCGTATACAGTCATTATATTCCAAATAAAATAAGTCCAGAGTCGAGACTCCGTGCTGCTCCCAACAATCCCAATAGTATGCAACTGCAGAGCCGCAGAGTAGGGGCGCTTTCAGGTCCGGTCACAGGCCCGCTCAACAGCGCCCCCCACCCAACGGCTGAATTGCCAATGGCTGAATTGGAGTATTGCACTGTGCAATACACAGTGCAATACTCCAATTCAGCCACACAGATATCATAATGTTCACAGCAAACTGTAGTTGATCACCAGGTATGTTTTTATTAACGTAGAATAATTCATATAAGAAAAACGATAGGGAAATCTCTTACCTTTCTCCACTGGTTAAAAATGCCAGGAACTGAAATTGAAACTTGCTGTGCGCCGCGGTGATATGTGTTTATTATGAAATGACAATTGCGTGTTGACACGCCCACTGCGCGAAGCCTCCTAAATAACCTTTTCCAGTTTGCACATATCTATTATCTATGACTAATTCGATCTATTTTTAGGGGCAAATGCGAGTGAAATAGTCGCGCTGTGGTTACATGACGTCATTGCTATTTTAGAGCTGCTCTACCGGTTACAAGGTATAGTCAAAATCCATACCGTAGAGCAAATTCATACCGTTTATACCGTATACCGTTTATACCGTCCACCCCTAATGTCACACCAGGATGTCATTGTCAACACACAGAGTTGGAAACAGGAGAAGCCCGATCGATAAAGCGATATAAAGAAACGAATAGCCAATAAATGTGAAGTTATCTTTGAACCTCTGTTGTAAAGCCTCATCAATATACTTACACCTTATGTGTATACTGTATACTTCATCAGAACATATATTTAGCATTTTTAGATTATATATATTATAACTATATTTATTGTAGGGCAAATATAACTGAGAGGGCATACATACCCTCATCTCGCACCCTGTTGCCCATATGCACATGTCCAGAGTTAATTATATTGTTATATTGCTTACACTGCCTTTTTTTTCTATTTTTACTTCTCCACTGTACTATAATTCTATGACCTGTACCATGTCTTCTACTACCTGTACCTCCACTCCCCCCATGCTGGTATGATGCCTGCATTTCCCCAAAGGGATCAATAAAGGAATATCTTATCTTATATTAAACCCTGCCCTCTTCTTGATCCTCCAATCATCACACCTGTCGCTTTCCTGGAAAGTCAATATAAATTTAAGAAATTATTATTATTATAATAAATAAAGAGGGCGGGCCCTGTTCTCACCACTCCAATCAGGTCTCCTCTGCCGTACTCCCCCACCAGTTCCTTCTTGCCGTTGGCCTTGCGGATGACCGAGCGCAGGCGGCCGTTCAGAACTATGTAGGTGCAGTCTGATTGGTCGTCCTGCCTGCAGGTGGAGAGAGGATGACGCAGCTGAAAAGGGCAACACTCACTGGAATGTTCCTTTAACCCTTTCACTACCACACTACAGAAGGTTAACCCTTTCACTGCCACACTATAGTGAAAGGGTTAACCGTATGTATTGTGGTAGTGAAAGGGTTAACCTTATGTAGTGTGGTAGTAAAAGGGTTAACCCTTTGTCGTGTGGCAGTGAAAAGGTTAATCTTCTGTATTGCCACAGTGAAATGGTTAACCCTTTGGTAGTGAAAGGGTTCATTCATTTCTCAAAGCAATTAAAAAGGTGCTATAAGAGTATAAGGTCGCTTTCACACAGGGGCTGTTTGGTCCGGACTTTCGGACCAGAATTCGATAGTCCGGTTTTTCGGGTTTGTGTGAATGCGCGTCGAACTCGGTCCGCGGACCAAGCAGGCGAACTCTGGTCCGCCTGAAAACGTAGGTCTCGGTTCGGCTTCATCAAACCAAACGTAGGAAGTCACCTGATAAACCATCTTGGGTATATTATTACCGCGGCGCGCATTCACTGCAAAACAAGCACACTGCATCTATCTATCTATCTACTGTGCATCTTGGGGTAGAACAAGGAAGAAAAAAAACACAGCTGTTATTATTATTAATATTACCAAGGCGTGCATTCACTGCAAAACAAGCACACTGCATCTATCTATCTATCTATCTATCTACTGTGCATCTTGGGGTAGAACAAGGAAGAAAAAAAACACAGCTGTTATTATTATTAATATTACCACGGCGTGCATTCACTGCAAAACAAGCACACTGCATCTATCTATCTATCTATCTACTGTGCATCTTGGGGTAGAACAAGGAAGAAAAAAAACACAGCTGTTATTATTATTAATATTACCACGGCGCGCATTCACTGCAAAACAAGCACACTGCATCTATCTATCTATCTACTGTGCATCTTGGGGTAGAACAAGGAAGAAAGAAAACACAGCTGTTATTATTATTAATATTACCGCGGTGCGCATTCACTGCAAAACAAGCACACTGTGTAAACATGTCTCGTGGACAGACTTGGGGGGCTGAAGACCAAATAAAACAGCTGCTTGTGGGGAATGTGGGCACTCACAAAAACAACGAGGTGTACAAGTTGTTTAGCGAGAGGATGGCGGTAATGGGAATTATAATCGAACGATGGATCAATGCCACGTCTCTGCTACTATCACGCTCACGCAGTTTGTGTTGACGCGCATTTCACTTCCTGAAAGGGAGGGATTTCCACTCTCCATTGTGTCCAATAGACGAGCGCCCTTTTCGACCGCGTGACATTGTTCAGATAGTTCGGTGCATAGGGTGCGCCTCACATATTTTAGTGTGAACGCAGGCGAACCAAATGAAGAATGCAACAATGTTGCAACTTCACCAAGTTCACCACCAGAACCGCACCGAGTCCACCAAAACTATATGTGAAAGCGACCTAAGTGGTATTTCCTTTTGTTAAAATAAGTGTTAAATAGCTCTACATTCGAACAGCCATCACTGATAGTGTTTGGTCAGTAACATGGGTCCCCCAGACCCTCTCAGGAGAGAGATAACCCTAGATATATTTGATTTATTTCAAGAAACCTTGTCAAGCCAAATTAGCTTAGTGCTCTGGTAGATTATTTGACTTGTTTCAAGGAAACATTTGCTTGAAACTAGTTTTTATTTGTTATTTTTGTCAGACCATCTTTGCAGTGTGGAGTTCTCTCTCCTGATTGGATAAAGTGGGAACGGGATACCAGGAAATGTATTTTCTGTTTACCGCAGAGCAGAGTGACTGGTAGAGCCATGTTACTGACCAACCACTCTATATCAGCGATGGCTGTACGAATGTAGAGTTATTTAACACTTATTTTAACAAATAAAATACCACTTACAGCACCTTTAAGCCTTTTATTCCTCTGAAAAAGAGATTGCTGGGAGAGAGTACAGAGCTACTGCACGCACACACACACACACACACTAGAGTACCTGTAAAGGGCTCTGCCAGCCTCCACAGCCATCCAGTCGATGGCAAAGTCCATCTGTCTGACGAAGGGGGACATGCGGATGGCTACAGTGTGAGCCACGCTCAGCACCACGCTGGGCTGTTCCCTCATGATCCTGCAGGGGGCAGCACACAACACCGGGACAGGCTTAGCACCAATACACTTGTCTATAGTAGTATATCCTGATGGAAGACTAGAGTATTACAGTATGTAGACCAGGGGTCACCACCCTTTTTCAAACCGAGAGCTACTTCAAAAGTACTGAGCAGTATGAAGGGCTACCCTCTAAAGCAATGGTCACCAACCCGTCGATCGCGATCGACTGGTCGATCTTTGAGACTTCCCCTGTAGATCTTTCCCTGAGAGATCTTTTTTTGTATCTTTCCCTGAGAGTCCACATTACAGTTCTACTTTTGTTTTGATGTGAAAAGTGATGCTGCACTTAGCACTGACTGCACTTAGCACTGACTGAGAAAGTACACATTACAGTTCTACTTTATAAAATGCTAATTGTAAATGTTACAAAGGATCAGATTAAACCGAATATATATATTTATTGATTGATATATATTGCATAGTATTTGTATATCGTTTTGATATCCCTTGTATATTCCTTGTACATATACACGGAATATCCCTTTAGCCTAGTACAGACCATAATATTTCATTCTCCTATTGGACAGCGGTCCACAGGCGCCAGGGCCATGCCTCCAGAGTCAGGTTCAAAGCCACCGTCAAGACATGTCTGTACATGCCCGGCCTTGCCCAAGAATACGAGACAGAAATGAGGTTGGGCACTAGATTGTTCGCCGTGCATATAAATATGGCGCAGGTGAATACAGAAGCACTTAGGAACTAAAGTTGAAGCCTCACCCACGATACTCCGTGCGGTGAAGTATGGCCTGTTTGGCCCCAAAGAGAGCATTGAGACCGCGTGCGAATTAATAACTGAAGTGTCAGAGTTTGGCGCTATACCGTCGAGTGAGACATATTTCTATTAAGTCAGTAATAGTCTATTTGTGTATAGTGTATCGTGCGGCTAAAGTTCTACAGTGACCAGCATCACCAACGCTTCCTCGTACCAGCTAGAGTGCTTATCCAGGCTGGGCTGCTTTCATGGCGCTTTAACCCGAGGAGACCTAGACGAGGACCGTGTGGACATGTACACTGGATTAATCTACCCGACGACTGCATAGCCATTTACGGCTGGATTATATTTGTTTTGGTCCTGTGATTTATGGAGCGGAGAATCGCCGACGCCTACACGTGTGTGGGATTTACCCTGTGAGGAGCCACGTCGAGTCTGCGCCTCAGAGAGCCTGAGGCAGGCTAGCTTTCTTCACTGTGGAGCTACAGTCTACGGAGAACAGCTGTATTCGTCTGTGGATCAAGAGACTATTGCACCGTCTCCTGTACTTGGAGTCTCCTTAGTCATCGTTGACCAGACTCTCTACTACCGACAGATCCTCTACCCCTGCTGGCTTACAACCGGGGGGACCCTTCAGTATCTCCCGCTATATATCACCAGTGCACCATAGATATAATTCCCTAAGATTCAGGTCGTATAATTACCTCCTGCGCAACCAGAGAATGGACATTCATTATTGATTTGCCTACGCACATTCCTTTGCCTTACAAGTGCATTCAAAGTATAATAGAGAAGTATATTATGTACCTTTTGCTGCAATAAATACTTAATTATAACTTTGTGTGGAACCGATTTATTGTGGGAAGTGTTCATCATATTTATATATCATGTACTGTATGGCCAGTAATTAAAGTACATAAAGCGGTAGTGGTTTAATGATACCATACTTATCAATACAGTCAGGGAATTGTACCCCTCAGTTACAGTAAATATGTTTGTCAATGTTAATAAAATGAGAAAGTCCACATTACAGTTCTACTTTTGTTTTGATGTGAAAAGTGATGCTGCACTTAGCACTGACTGCACTTAGCACTGACTGAGAAAGTACACATTACAGTTCTACTTTATAAAATGCTAATTGTAAATATGTTTGTCAATGTTAATAATATGAGAAAGTCCACATTACAGTTCTACTTTTGTTTTGATGTGAAAAGTGATGCTGCACTTAGCACTGACTGCACTTAGCACTGACTGAGAAAGTACACATTACAGTTCTACTTTATAAAATGCTAATTGTAAATATGTTTGTCAATGTTAATAATATGAGAACACATTACAGTTCTACTTTTGTTTTGATGTGAAAAGTGATGCTGCACTTAGCACTGACTGCACTTAGCACTGACTGAGAAAGTACACATTACAGTTCTACTTTACAAAATGCTAATTGTAAATATGTTTGTCAATGTTAATAATATGAGAAAGTCCACATTACAGTTCTACTTTTATTTTGATGTGAAAAGTGATGCTGCATAAGATGACTGCACTTAGCACTGACTGAGAAAGTACATATTACAGTTCTACTTTGACGTTTTAATGTTGGACCAAAGCATTGCATGTAATTAGAATACAGGCAAATAAAAGTCATTTAGTTTAAAGTACAATCTTGGCTGTCTTTTTCTCTCAACGCTTCAATATGTAGATCTTGCCTTGACCAAAAAAAATAAAAAGTGATCTTGGGCTTAAAAAGGTTGGTGACCACTGCTCTAAAGCCTACATGAGACAATGGTTCGCCTGGACATAGCATTGCATTTTTGCCAATTCTGAGCTTATTCTTTTAGTCAGTATCAAGTGTTGTACGGTCTGTAGGTATCATACCCTAATAGTTTTATTTTGAACAATAAATATAAAGAAATAACAATGTAAAAAAGTGCTAATCAGATGTATGTACAGAGTTGTAGTATTAATATGTACAGTGATACAGGTATAAAGACACTATGGTAGTACGTCATACTGGCCAGCAGCATCACTAGTAAGAGTAGGTAAGGGATATGTATAGATATTCATATAGTATCTACAGATATGTAAAAAGGATTATATGCCGGTATGTACAGACAGATGTGTGTATATATATATATATATATATATATATATATATATATATATATATATATATATGCTAAGAATATATATGCTAAGAATAAAGGGATATATACGGTATATACTAGGGATGCCACGGTTCTCAATATAATATTGTACCGTACGGTATGCCATCCACGGTTCAATACGCACTTGTGAAGTGCGGCATTTTTACGGTTTTGCAATTCAATTTTGTGTTTCCAGGCATTTTATTTCCCAATTGGCTGTGTGTGTGTGTGTGTGTGTGTGTGTGTGTGTGTGTGTGTGTGTGTGTGTGTGTGTGTGTGTGTGTGTAGGTGTGTAGGTGTGTAGGTGTGTAGGTGTGTGTGTGTAGGTGTGTGTGTGTGTGTGTGTGTGTGTGTGTGTGTGTGTGTGTGTGTGTGTGTGTGTGTGTGTGTGTGACTGTGTGTGTGTGTGTGTGTGTGTGTGTGTGTGTGTGTGTGTGTGTGTGTGTGTATGCTCTGGGATGAGGAAACCTCTCCCCCGGGAGTAAATATCCAATCACTGCTCACGCTCTGGGATGAGGAAACCCCTCCCTGTGAGTAAATATCCAATCACTGCTCACGCTCTGGGATGAGGAAACCCCTCCCCCCATGAGTAAATATCCAATCGCTGCTCAGATGTTGGGGTGACTGCAACACTGGAGTCAGACTTCACACAACACTGGAACATGTCGAGAGGCAGCAGTGTGGGGACATGTTTTGGCTTGAATACAATGACAAGGGAAGGAAAACAATTAAAGAAAAGTGTCGGCAAGTATGTGTCGCCTACGTGAATGGAAACGGTTACATATAAGCGCACATCGGTGTCGCCACCATACAGCAATATCACTGTCTAGAAGCAGGATAGTCGAACAGGTAAGAACACTGTCAGTCTCGCTGATGCCTTCCAACAAGCCTCTCCTGCCGGTTCAAGACTAATAAAAGAAGAATAACAAGTGCATTGGAAAAGTAACTAAGTATTTTTACTCAAGTACTGTACTTAAGTACAAATTCAAGCTACTTGTACGTAACGTGAGTATTTTCATTTTAAGGAAATATTGTACTTTTTACTCCACAACATGTATCTGAATCCATCAGTTACTAGTTACTTTGAAGAGAAAGATTTTGCATAGAAATCATTGCAAAATGTTTGAAGCCTGATTACTTCAAGAGGGCATAAGTGGACCACATACCATTTTAACATAACCTTTAATCAGAGCAGCATAACTGGACCACATACCACTTTAACACTTTGGGTGCCAGCTATTAGCCGCAGCCGTCTGTAGCGCGGCCACCACTAGATAGATAGGGAACGGTCACCTTGTTTGTAGAGCTATAACTATATTCTATATTATAGCTATGGATACAATACCATGGTCATTTGACAGTAAGAACTTCCGTTCAAGATGCAAAAAAGAAATAATTTTTCCATCCATACGTTCCCATTTTATACCGTGGTGAATATGAGTGTTATTTCGGAATGATCCGGGCAAATTCCTGGGAGGCTGGTTATAACCCGCAACGTGTATTATACTAAATCCATTGGTGTTTCGTCCCTACACACGCTACAATAAAAAAATCAAATGCATATGATAGGTATTATGTTTCATCATGAATGCATGAAAGGGGGGGGGGGGGTCGTTTTTTTATGCTTTGATCGCCATCAACGGCATACGTTGTGGACTAACGTTACAGACACATGGTCGGATCGCATTGAAAACATGCTTGGATCAACGCAAGATTGATATCATGGCGGTCAGGTGGCGTAGCGGAGATTGTGCTAGTCACCAATGCAAGAGGCTGCGGTCTCGACTCCCGGAGAGTCAGCATTGCCTTGGCTCGGGCTGATCGCTATACTAACTCGTTTGGCTAAGTTAGGAGGAGGGGAGCCGTGGGTGGGTCCTGGGCGTTGTGGACAGCGACCCCTACAGTTCGGTCGGGGCGCCTGCTCAGCGAAGGTAGGATCTGGTGAGAGGTAGTGCGGCCTCCCACACGTTACACTCTCCCAGTGAGAATCTGCGCGGCCAGGCTGGCTGCCGGCTGGCTGCACATGTTGTCGGAGGAAAGCATGTGACAGTCTCCGGCCTCTCGGACAAACAGTAGGGGAAAGTGCGCAACAACCAGGAAGGGGGTTGGGAATTGGCATAACGACTAACAGTGGGATGGGAGAAAAATCGGAAAAAGAAGGAGGGGGAAAAAGATAAAAAAGAAAAAAGAAAAATAAATATTGATATCATATAGCCCTTACCTTGACTAGGATGTACTAGGGCTGGGCGATATGGCCAAAAACGTTATTGCGATAAAATTATAAAATTATTTTCATATAACTCGATATAGATAATTATCGTCGATATAATTTCTATCAAGTTTAATTAACTTCTTATGCCCGGCGCCGATGGACGGGCTATTAATAGACTTGTTTTGCTGCTGCGAATGTCTCGAGTTGATGTCGTCATCAGTCCGCGCACTAACAGTTAGCCAGAGCAAGCAGTGTATCCCATGACAGTGTACTAACTATCACCCTAAAATACTCCGTTCCACCCCAATACATTGCAACGACGTCCACCGCATACCCCACACTACTCTAACCGTGGCCTCAGAATTCACGCCACACACCCACTCGGCACGTAAACTATAAAATAGCGGCGTGCAAGCTAATTATCCTAGCCAGCCTTGTTTCTAATGTACTAACTATCACCCTAAAATACTCCGTTCCGCCCCAATACATTGCAACGACGTCCACCGCATACCCCACACTACTCTAACCGTGGCCTCAGAATTCACGCCACATACCCACTCCGCACGTAAACTATAAAATAGCAGCGTGCAAGCTAATTATCCTAGCCAGCCTTGTTTACTACTTGAGTCCTACCTCTCTACCCAGAGGTGCACCGCGGGTCTCCTTCGCTGTCGGCCATCTCCTTCACTGATTGGTTGTTAGTGCGTGTGCTCATATCCAAGCTTGGAAAATCAATATATCGAAACTTTGCGACCACGTTTCATGTTTATTTCGAGGAAATAATTTATCGCGATAGTTATCGTTATCGTTTTATCGCCCAGCCCTAGGATGTACCCCAAAAAGAATATTCCAATTATCTGATCGCCATTCCAAGTATTGATGTCCATCGTGTCGCCAACATAATCCACCACACATCATGAATCGGGAGTATTTGATTATTCTCAATCCGAGCGTTATAACCGCTTGTCTTGCCCGGAAAAAAATAGCCGACCCGGACCCATATAATCGACGCACAGCCGAAGATACAAGTTTTCAAAGTGTGCTCGATACCGCCGCCTGGGAGGATCTGGCCGGTAATGCACCTTCGGAGTCCTAGTATACCTTTTAACATACAGCTCCCCGACATTGAATAGGGTATTAAAATCGAAAACTACCCAGAAATGCGAATTCTCGTTTATGGCACTGGACGACTTAGGCCCAGAAACGAGAATTCTCGTTTATGGCACTGAAAGTGTTAAGTTAACATAACCTGAAGAGGGCAGTGGATCGAGGCTTGAATGCTCCCAAGCACTGGAATACACAAACGTCATGTAGAATGTGTACTTTTACTTTAGATACTTAAGTACATTCAATAGAAAATACTTCTCTACTTTTACTCAAGTCGAATTTGAATGGAGGACTTTTACTTTCACCAGAGTACTCATTTATCTGGGTATTTCTACTTTTACTTAAGTAAAGGAACTGTGTACTTCCTCCACTAGTGCGTGTTACACTGTGCCCTCTCTTACATTTCTCAGCACCAGAGTAATTATCTACCTCTATGAAACAAACAACGTGCAATGGCATTGAAAATAATTTGGCAAAAACACAGAGCCTTGCGCTCACCACGGATAATTGGATCTCTCGGGCAACAGAGAGTTACCTCACTGTGACGATCCACTATATCTCGGGTTGGGAGATGAAGAGCGCAGTGCTCCAAACTCCTCCCATGTATGAAAGTCCAAAGTTGAAGAGTCCAAACGGATAACACACATTTTATAAAACATACTTTGATCCCCTACACAACCTTACTTAGATTGATTATAGATCATTATATGATATGATCATTATAGATAGATTAGATTGTTCTAGGGACGAGCGACTCACTCGTAGAAGTCGGATTTGGAGATCTTAAGGAAGGTGCAGTCTCGGACGGCCTTGATAGTGAAGATGAGGGGCTCTCCGGTGAGCACAGCCAGCTGGCCCACCATCTCCCCTGGCTGGGTCACGAACAGACACACCGCGTCCTGCTTGTCAATCATCCGCTGGTAGACATGCAGACAGCCAGACAGGACAAAGTGCAGACTCACATCCTTCAAGAGGGGGGAGGGGAGGAGAAAAAGAGAGATGAGATAGATATTATATATATATAGTATTATCCTATCTCTTCTCAGTCAGTCAGATAAATCACACGGACCCATAATGCAAGACTTTGTAGACTGGTGTGATGGCTGTTTTCTGGATTTAAATGTATCCAAAACCAAAGAAATTATTATCTCACCAAAACACATAGAAGTCACCCCAACAAGCATCCACGGAGCTGAGGTGGAAATTGTCCAGAACTACAAATACTTAGGAACTGTGTTTGATGACAAACTTAAATTTAGTGACAACACAGATGTTATAATAAAAAAGGCTCATCAGCGTCTGTACTGTCTTCGCAAACTAAACTCCTTTGGAGTCGACCAGAGAATTCTGACAATTTATTCTTCCTTTATTGAGAGTATTTTAACCTTTTCATTTGTATGCTGGTTCACATCCCTCTGTCAAAGAGACAAGAACAAACTGCAAGGTGTTGTCAACCTTAGCTCAAAAATCATCGGCAGAACACAAAGATCCCTAATGCAGTTTTACAATGCCCAAGTGCTCAAGAAAGCACACAAAATAATTGATGACCCCACACATGTCCTTCATGTGTGTTTTGACCTGCTGCCCTCAGGAAGGCGCTTTAGACAGCCTGCCTGCAAAACAAACCGAAGGAAATTTGGGTTTGTACCAGAGGCCATTCGACTGGTGAATGGCCACAGTACAAGGAAAGGTCAGTTTACAAACGTGCACCCTTTGACCCCTTGATTTTAATATTTTTATATTTGATATTTTTATTCGTTTTTTTTAGACATTACAGTAGACAATACGAACGTGACATACATACACTTATCGACAAAATTAAATACAAAAAAAAACAGAAACCAGACAAACACCAAAAAGTGTGTAGAAAGAAATATATGTATATATATATATATATAATAATAATAATAATAATAATAATAATAATAATAATAATAATAATAATAATAATAATAATAATAATAATAGTAAAAAAACTATAAAAAAAACTAATATATATATATATATTTAAAAATTAAAGAAATTAAATAGATATGTATATATATAAATAAAAAAAGATAAAAAAATAAAAAAAAGTTCTCAGAGTATTTCGTGTTACAGAGTCGTTCCTATACAGTGTCCTTGTTTCAGGAGGTGAGAGAAGTAGTCAACCGTTCCACATACGAGATAAAGGGTTGCCACACCACATCAAATTTCCCACTTGATCCCCGTAAAGTATATTTAATATTTTCAACTTTTAAATGGTACATTACATCGCAAATCCACCTGCCAAATGAGGGAGGATGTTCATCTTTCCAGTTCATAAGAATGAGACGTCTTGCTAGAAGGGAGGAGTAAGCGATGCAGTTCAGTTGTGCTTTTGGTAGATGTAAGTCGTCGGAAAGAACACCAAAAAAACCCAGGAAGTGACATGGTTCCAGTACCCGACCTACCAGCAGGGGTGCAGTCGTGCACACACGCGGTTACACGGCGTGTTATTAGTAGTCACTCAGGGCAGAAGTGCGCGCAATGATAAGTACCCGGCCGTTGTAGAAAGCTACCCGGCCGGCACTTGTCACCTAGACTTTGCATAATAATAAGAACCTACGAGAAGGTGGGGGGCTGCTTGATCTCCATTGTTATGCATAATAATCATCTGTTCTGTGCAACTGAGGGAACATGTATGCGCGTGCGCGGGAGCGCGCGTGCACGTGGCGTGTAACCAGTTCCCATATTACGACTGCACCACTGCCTACCAGGTCTGAGTAGAGCTTAAATATGGACGACCAGAAGTCTGCTAGGCTAGGACATGACCAAAATGTGTGGTACAGACCGGCCGGGGCTTGTTTGCATCTGTTACAAGTAGGACTAACCTCAGGGAACATTTTTGACAGTTTGAGTTTGGATATATGTAGCCGATGTACAATCTTAAATTGAATAAGCCTGTGTCTCGCACAGATAGATGAAGCGTGAATTTTTTTTAGTATTCTTGACCACACCTCTTCTGATATGTCTATTTCAAAGTCCTTTTCCCAGTGCCCCTTTATTATTTTAATATTTTTGAAGAAAGTGCACTTTTTATAATGACCAAATCTATTTATTTATTTATCTATTGGACTGACAGATCAACAATGTAGGGATCCCATTCTGGCAGTGTCATGTCTTTTATACTTTGAAGTGTCATGTATGTCTCTTGTCCCCGTTTTGTCTTGAATGTATATGCAGCTGTTTGTGGTATCATGCCTTAAATTGCCCCTTGCGGGACTAATAATGTTTTTTTAATTGAATTGAATTACCACAATGAGAGTTTACCCAAATCAAAAACCCTGGGTAGACAAATCCGTCCGTGAAGCTCTGAGAGAGCGCACCAAAGCATACAACGGCGGCCTAGTGGCAGGCAACATGAATGACCACAAGGTGGCGCGATACAACGTAAGGAGGACAGTGTCAGAGGCCAAACGGCGCTACAGGGATAAAATTGAACTCCAGTTTGAACAAGCTGACTCTAGAGCTATGTGGCAGGGGCTCAAAACGATGACAGACTACAAAGGCGCCTCCCTCAAACTGAACAGTGACATCTCCTTAGCAAATGACCTCAATACCTTCTATGCGAGGTTTGATGCTGGTAATAACAACACCAGCTCACAAGCCACGGCAATGGGGGGGGGGGGGGTCGGCTGCTGATGGAGGCGCAGTGTTCAGGGTAACAGAGCATGAGGTGAGGCGGACCTTTAAAAAAGTGAATATCAGGAAGGCAGCAGGTCCGGACGGCATCCCCGGCCGCGTCCTAAAAGTCTGTGCTGACCAACTGGCCCCAGTATTCACTGACATATTTAACCTGTCCTTAGAACAGGCTGTCATCCCCACCTGCCTGAAGAAGTCCACTATTATCCCTGTACCCAAAAAATCCAAGCCTGCTTGCCTCAACGACTACCGCCCTGTAGCTCTCACCTCCATAGCCATGAAGTGCTTTGAGAAGCTAGTAAAGGGCTACATCTGCTCCTCCCTCCCCATCAACATGGACCCCCTGCAATTTGCATACCGCCCCAACAGGTCCACGGAGGACGCCATAGCCCATGTGCTGCACACAGCAGCATCACACCTGGACAAGAGGCAGGGGAACTATGTGAGAATGCTATTCATCGACTACAGCTCGGCATTCAATACCATAGTCCCCTCCATACTCATAGCCAAGCTCAGGGACCTGGGCTTGGGCTATGACCTCTGCCAGTGGGTCTTGGACTTCCTGACTGGCAGACCCCAGGTGGTGAGAGCAGGCAACTGCACCTCCTCATCCATCACCCTCAACATAGGGGCCCCCCAGGGCTGTGTTCTGAGTCCCCTCCTCTACTCCCTGTACACACACGACTGTGTGGCTCAGCGGAGTAGCAATACAATCATCAAATTTGCTGACGACACAGTGGTGGTGGGCCTGATCTCTGCCAACGACGAGAGGGCCTACCTGGAAGAGGTCAAGGTCCTGGCGGGATGGTGCCAGGAAAACAGCCTCTCCCTGAACGTCAGCAAAACAAAGGAGATGATTGTGGACTTCAGGAGGTCGGGGGTCAAGGACTACAGCCCCCTCAGCATCGACGGGGCACCGGTTGAGAGAGTCAACAGCTTTAAGTACCTCGGAGCCTACATATCCGAGGACTTGACATGGACCACACACATTGACAGTGTTGTGAAGAAGGCACGACAACGCCTCTACTTCCTCAGGCGCCTAAGGAAGTTCCAAGTCAGTCAGAAGATCCTTAAGAACTTCTACTCATGTACAATAGAGAGCATCTTGACCGGCAACATCACCTCCTGGTTTGGGAATAGCACTGCACAAGACCGAAGCAGACTACAAAGAGTGACACGTTCAGCCGAACGCACAATTGGAGGGGGGCTCCCCACCCTCCAGAACATTTACAACAAGCGTTGCACGGGCAAGGCTAAGAGAATCATTAAAGACTCCAGTCACCCGAACAACTGCCTCTTTGAACTGCTGCGGTCAGGCAAGCGATACCGGAGTCTCAAGGCGAGCACAGAAAGACTCAGAAGAAGCTTCTATCCCCAGGCCATCAGGCTGCTAAACGAACAATGAATGAACACTACACAACAACAACCACCAAACGCACATAGCACACACATCCACACGCACACACTCACTTTAAACAAACACACTGTAGCACCCACTCCACACACTTTATAGCACACACCCACTTTAAACAAACACACTGTAGCACCCACTCCCCACACTTTATATTTATTGATGAAGGATTGCACTACAACTCGTACACCTTACTGTAAATTGTACCTAAAATTGTACCTCATCCCATTTCTGCTTTGCACTAGATAGTACTGTACATTAGTACACTGCATAGTATTGTATATTATACAACGGCATGCAAATTTCTCGATTCTGATTGGCCATTCACACGTCTTTATTGACAACAATCCACGGTCCTGGGCTCAGGACCCGCCCACAACCAAATCACATAACCCTCCCCGGCTCACTCCGGGAGAAAACAGGATCGCGAACAACAAATGGTTATGTTGAAAGCACCATAACGACTAAATATGAAGCGATTCTGTCAAGGGGAATGTGTTAGTATTTTAAACAATGTTGGATGATGTAATTGATGGGTCTTGACTCAATCTAGAACAAAAGAAAAATCGCGGATTGATTGATAGATTAATTGATTGATTTAAATTTCTTCCTTCCTACTTTCCGACTGCAGCGTTCTCTCTCACACTGTCCGACGCTGGCGTACCCACAAACACACACATACACACACACACACACACACACACACACACACATACACACACACACGCACACACACACTGTGATACACACACACACACACACGCACACACACACACACACACTCCTGTCTGCAACAGCGGGGGAGTCAGACTGAGAGAGAAGCAGCGCTGTTTTAAGTGAGCATGGTCTATTGAATTGATTGATTGGTTGATTGCTAATTTTATTACTGTACCCCTGGTTTCCAACTGGTTAAGTTTAGGCTAAAAGAAATAAATAAAAAAATAGGGCGAAGAAAAGGTTTTTTTCCTATAGGGCAAAGAAAACGTTTTAATAAATTTTCAATCAATCATTCCAATAATACACAGTTGGATGTGTTAGTTGGTTGGATGCACTTCAAGCTGCTTCCACATGAGGCAACTTCTCTCAATCATTCCAATAATACACAGTTGGATGTGTTAGTTTGGTTGGATGCACTTCAAGCTGCTTCCACATGGAGTTGTGGGAACTACTTTTTCTGGCGGATGGTTTTTTCAATAAATCTTCGATTAATGTGTGTTTATTGTATAGAAATAAGGTTGGATGAATCTGGCAGTTGTATAAAAGCTTTACACCACGTGCAGTCGTGATTTGTGACCAATAAACCATGCCTAGGGGGGTCTAACGACCCTCGGCTGCGCCTCGGGCCTAACAACCACCCCTAGGCATGGTTTATTGGTCACAAACCACTCCTGCGTGTGATGTAATGCTTAATTATATGGTAACTCAGAACATTGTACATATGTCTATACCGAACACTGTGACCTCATTTTTCTTCTTCTAAATTACATGCTATATTATGTTATTTGATACTATCTTGTCTAGCACAGTCTCTGGAGCGTAACAGTAAGAAGCATTTTGTATGAAAGTATTCTGTACTTCTGTATGACAACTATTAAAGAACTTGAAAGAACTTGAACTTGAATATATAGAGAGAGCGAGATGGAAAGAGAGAGATGGAAAGAGAGAAAGATGTAATAAGCATGAAAAAGATGAAGTGACAGTATATTGCATTTTTGTCAAGTTAAAGTTAATACGATATAACCTATGACAAGTCAAAATAAAGTATGATATATCTTTAGTATTGCATAATATAAAGTGTCACAGGAGTAAAATCTGGATCCTACAGCACAGTTTAAAAGGTCAAAATGATCTGTTTGGTTCAATAATTTTTCTCCCAAAAAGGTACAAATATCAAGTATTTGTAACTAAAACTGCACATGCCCAAAACTACACATGCAAGCTTTAAAATGTGAGTGATGGCCTTTAGTACCTGGTCCCCCTGTTTGGCTAACACAGCCCCAGCTTTGGCATGGTGCAGAGTCACTCTGCCGTTCAACAAGGCCGGGTCCTGGAAGAACACAGAGAGGAAGAGGATATACATGGGGGGTTATGATATGTCTTTAGATACAGTAAGAGAAATGGAGGGGGTTGTGATATGTCTTTAGATACAGTAAGAGACATAGGGGGGTTGTGATATGTCTTTAGATACAGTAAGAGACATGGGGGGGGGGGGGTTGTGATATGTCTTTAGATGCAGTAAGAGACATGGGGGGGTTGTGATATGTCTTTAGAGAAGAGACAAGGTGTTGAAAACTAGCACTTGTGCTGTAAACACGCAAAACAACACATCTGGTCTGTCCACTGTGACAGACGATTTCATTCATTCAAGGGGGGGTTGTGATATGTCTTTAGATAAGAGACGAGGGGGGGTTGTGATATGTCTTTAGATATGAGACATGGGGGGGTTGTGATATGTCTTTAGATAAGAGACAAGGGGGGGTTGTGATATGTCTTTAGATAAGAGACAAGGGGGGGTTGTGATATGTCTTTAGATAAGAGACGAGGGGGGTTTGTGATGTCTTTAGATACGAGACATGGGGGGGGGGGGGGGGTGTTGTGATATGTCTTTAGATACGAGACATGGGGGTGTGTGATATGTCTTTAGAGAATGAGGATGTGCTGAAACACTTGAAGTAATGTCTTCTTTCTCCATTTCCCCCCTGGGCTTCAAACCAAGATGATGACACAATTTACAAGACAAGATTTAGGCAACGTCTCATAGCAAAGAGCAAGAGGATAGAACACTCTGTGTGTGTGTGTGTGTGTGTGTGTGTGTGTGTGTGTGTGTGTGTGTGTGTGTGTGTGTGTGTGTGTGTGCTCCCTTCCCCTGGTCTAGACTGAGCCTTACTTATTACTCTGCACAGGGCAAACTGACCTCCTTTTGAAATCCTAGTGATTTTAATCTTCCATCAGATAAGCTGGGCGAGTTAAGACAATGTGCTCGCTCAAGTGAATCACGGCAACATAATGTGCTTATTGGGGTGGGGGGGGGGGGGGGGGGGGGGTTTGAGTGATTATATGTGATCTGTCATTTCGTTTTCGTGGGAAAAACACAATTGCTATCCGATAGTCACTGGGAACTAATATATATATATATATATATATATAACCTCAACCTCACGAGTTTAAGGAAAAGAAGGCTGCCATCAGGAAAACCAACCTCAATCCTCATGAGTTTAAGGATCTCTTTCTGGGCTTCCTCGAACACGACCGGGGTGGTTCCGCCGGGGACAGATCCAAGCATGTTGTCACCCCCGGACTCCTCCTCAGGGTACAGGTAGACCCCGGAGGGCACCTCGTCCACAGTCACCCTCCTCTCCCGTGGCTCCTGGGACACAGACTGCGGGGACAGAAGGAGACGCACCATGCTGGGTGAAAGCCAAAAAAGATCGGAGACGACTGGACAGGGTTTGTTTACATAAACACATATGGTGATTGTGTGTGTGTGTTAGGGCTGACCCCTATTAGTCGAATAGTGGACTAATCGATCGAAAGGAGCCGTAGTCGACTGCCAACCTCTTAGTCGAATACAAAAAAAAATCATTATTTTTAAATATATATATATTTTTATCATTCTTTCCAAAAGAAAAGAGGCCTAGAAGCGTGGCTAAAGCTAATGGCACGCATACCAGAGGCCAACTGCACAGGCACAGAGGCACTGAAAGAGGATTCCACCCATCTAATGAACACACTAGACTAGACAAATATCAAGATGTATCCATCAGTGGACCAATTGCATGCTTTTGCAGAGGACAAGAAGCCTTCCGTTGACTCCTTCAGACATTAAGCACCCCCCACAGTCCAAATGGAATGATAAAAAAAAATATATATATATATATATATATATATATATATTAGAAGTGGGCATAGATTAATTTTTTTAATCTAGATTAATCTATCTGCAATCCTGGATTTAATCTAGATTAATCTAGATTAAAATGGCTCAAAAAAAAAAAAAAAAAACCTGCCGAAGGCATTCAAAATATGTGTGTTCTACCCAAATAATGACCAGAAGTAAGTCCTTACTTTTTCTTTCCTCCTTATGTTTCTCAGGCCAGGTGGCCCATTACACCATGAGCCCATCTCCCGTTTCCAAAATGCATTACAGACTGTTTGAAAAAGCTGTTTTGCTATGATAATTGGTAATGAAATATCAAAATAATGTTCAATAAGATGTACTTGTGTTTAATAAGTTGTTTTATTCAGAAGTTAACACAAATAAATAATATTACCAGTACAGTACATGTTACAAAGGATCAGATTAAACCGAATATATATATTTATTGATTGATATATATTGCATAGTATTTGTATATCGTTTTGATATCCCTTGTATATTCCTTGTACATATACACGGAATATCCCTTTAGCCTAGTACAGACCATAATATTTCATTCTTCTATTGGACAGCGGTCCACAGGCGCCAGGGCCATGCCTCCAGAGTCAGGTTCAAAGCCACCGTCAAGACATGTCTGTACATGCCCGGCCTTGCCCAAGAATACGAGACAGAAATGAGGCTGGCACTAGATTGTTCGCCGTGCATATAAATATGGCGCAGGTGAATACAGAAGCACGTAGTCTTAGAGAAACTTAGGAACTAAAGTTGAAGCCTCACCCACGATACTCCGTGCGGTGAAGTATGGCCTGTTTGGCCCCAAAGAGAGCATTGAGACCGCGTGCGAATTAATAACTGAAGTGTCAGAGTTTGGCGCTATACCGTCGAGTGCGACATATTTCTATTAAGTCAGTAATAGTCTATTTGTGTATAGTGTATCGTGCGGCTAAAGTTCTACAGTGACCAGCATCACCAACGCTTCCTCGTACCAGCTAGAGTGCTTATCCAGGCTGGGCTGCTTTCATGGCGCTTTAACCCGAGGAGACCTAGACGAGGACCGTGTGGACATGTACACTGGATTAATCTACCCGACGACTGCATAGCCATTTACGGCTGGATTATATTTGTTTTGGTCCTGTGATTTATGGAGCGGAGAATCGCCGATGCCTACACGTGTGTGGGATTTACCCTGTGAGGAGCCACGTCGAGTCTGCGCCTCAGAGAGCCTGAGGCAGGCTAGCTTTCTTCACTGTGGAGCTACAGTCTACGGAGAACAGCTGTATTCGTCTGTGGATCAAGAGACTATTGCACCGTCTCCTGTACTTGGAGTCTCCTTAGTCATCGTTGACCAGACTCTCTACTACCGACAGATCCTCTACCCCTGCTGGCTTACAACCGGGGGCACCCTTCAGTATCTCCCGCTATATATCACCAGTGCACCATAGATATAATTCCCTAAGATTCAGGTCGTATAATTACCTCCTGCGTAACCAGAGAATGGACATTCATTATTGATTTGCCTACGCACATTCCTTTGCCTTACAAGAGCATCCAAAGTATAATAGAGAAGTATATTATGTACCTTTTGCTGCAATAAATACTTAATTATAACTTTGTGTGGAACCGATTTATTGTGGGAAGTGTTCATCATATTTATATATCATGTACTGTATGGCCAGTAATTAAAGTACATAAAGCGGTAGTGGTTTAATGATACCATACTTATCAATACAGTCAGGGAATTGTACCCCTCAGTTACAGTACAGTATCTAGCACTCTCAGGAGCAAAACAGAAAGAATCATTTCAAACTTGAAATGTGACATGGCTTGAATCAACTGCTCCAGTGGAGTTGCTCAGTGGCCAATGGTGTCAACTGTGGTTGTACTGGGCAGCTCCCAGGTGTGAATGGAACTGTGTGAATGTGAAGCAGGGCGTTCCTGAAAAAGAGCATCTGTGCTCAGCGAACCTACCCTGGGTAAATAAATGTAAAAAAAATAAATAATGTAAAAAAAATAAATAAAAAAAAAAACATTTTTTTTTTTAGATTAATGCGTTAATTATATAATCGCGCGATATTAGTATAGCGTTAACGCAGCACGTTAACGCCGTTAACGGCCCAGCTCTAATATATATATATATATATATATATTATACTTTTTTTTTTCACATAATTTTTTTTATAGTCGACTAATAGTCGACTATCGGCTAATTTCGGCCAATCAAAGTCGACTATCCAAATCCTTAGTCGGGGACAGCCCTAGTGTGTGTGTGTAATAATAATAATAATAATAAATCAAATTTCTATAGCACCTTTCATGTAGGGCTGGGCGATATATCGAGTATACTCAATGTATCGCGGCTTGTTCTACATGAGATGTAGTCAATTATTATATCGTGAACATCGAGTATATGTTGTCACGTCGCGGCTGATGAGACTTTAGTTTTAGCGCAGAGTTGTCCTCTCATTTCATTATAGACACATGACCAGCACGGACCTTAAATGACATGCAATTGTAATTTCATTAGACAGACCAGCGCAGACCTTTAGGCCATGGTTACACTGGTGAATACAGCAACGTTTTTGTTGCTGAATGATTACGTTTGCTGTCCAAGTTAAAAAGAAACGCAGTTTTGGCAGGAATACGTGTTGTCCTACTGGCAACGCTGAAAGGGTGTTTCCGTTTTGGATACTCGCCAAAACTCGCAGACAATGGTGCCATGTATTCTGCGTGAGCCGGATACGGAATCGTTGTTGCTCAACGCCCATGTGCAGTAGAGACCTGCACGGTTATTTCCAGTGTTTACAGCAGAGCTGTACCAAGTAGCTGCGGCTACCAACGTGTTGTCAAGTTATTGTTACCACGCAAGAGTCGACTGCATGAGCAACTCAGAGCTCCTCTTTCAACATAACAAGCATTAAACAAAATGGCCCAGTCATCTATTCACTTTTGTTTAATACATGAGGCGTTGTCTAATGTTATCTAGCTACTGATAGCTCCTGATTAGCTACCTAGCTAACGTTACTTTCAGACCCTGTTCGCTGCGGCTACCAACGTGTTGTCAAGTTATTGTTATAAGGAGCCCAGTCCAAGCTACAACAGTCTACATTCCCTTTTGTTAAATAACGTTTACATCCATTCATTCTGCTAGCATTAACGTTACCACGCTGCTAGCCACAATGCTATACTGTTATACTGGCATATTCCAATCACGTTAGCACGTAAACTAACAAAATCGGCGATATTTTTGTGAGACTAAACTATCCGCTCTTGGGGGTAAATTGTGTTGATGTTGGTTTTGTTTCATCAACAAATGAGAGGCAGAACACAGTGAATGTATCCGTTTTGTTTATTGCACTTTTATTGCACTTTCTTTGCTGAAAAATAAATGCTACGTTGGCTAAATGGCTCACGCGAGGCATTTAAAGATGGTGGATTGTGGATTTTTAGCAGGAAGTGTATTGGCACATTCAACTTTTCTTATAGGTTGAAAATGGCCTTCATGTTTGAACTGCATCGCAACCTACTGCTTTGGCATTGTACTACATGTATACATCACTGTGCTCAGGAGGCAAAAATGACGTCTAACTTGCCTGCCATTACGTTGAGTTCTGAAAAGCTAAACTGACCCTGAAAACGAAACGAGCAGCCTTAATAACATGCAATTTAATTGACGCAAGCAATGGGCTAACGTTAGCTGCTAACCAAGTTATCCCACATGACTAGGCTAAGCTAAGTAGCTAGCATTAGCTGCTAACCCTGGAAAACGCTCAAAGTGGACTCCACAACACTAGTTCCATTCGTGAGGAAAGGGGGTGGGTTATATTGACGACGCTTGACAACAGAAGTTTAAACATAACTTCATATTTATTGGTTATTCGTTTCTTTATATCAGCATCCAGTTTCAATCTCCGTCTGTTCAACTCTTCCTGTTGACATTCGAGTGTGACGTCACCTCCGGCAGCTTAGACGATCAAAACGCGAACCTAAAACAAAACCCGAGGGGGTCTCTCTCTCTCTCTCTCTCTCTATATGGGTAACGCATGTATTCCCGGTAACCTGCCCCATTTCTAAGCCATATAACCCAGGACGTTATACGAACAACATTAAAATCTTTTCTCATGTCAAGAATGATTGTTATAGATGCCAAAAAAAAAAAAAACATCATGTAATGAGGGATGGCGGACCTCTAAGTTGACCTAAGTTACGGGAATACCAATTCACTATCTCCTCCAATTTAAGAGAGAATTAAAATGTAGGGATATCATCATCATACAACATAATACCATAGTTATCTCCGAGTTATCTCAAGAGAATTCAAATGTAGCTGAATCTGAAGGAAAAATACGGGTAGAGGGATATGAGTCAACATAGTTCATGGCCTTCAATTGATGACAAACAAAAAAGGCTTAATTTTCATGGCAGATGCATGATATGTTTTGGGCATGATCTTGGCACCCCAATGAACAACCAAAATGAGTTTCGTCTTTTGTGGCCAATTATTTTAGGAGATAATTACGTTTCACATATTGATCCCAGGTTACCGCGAATACCTATCCTCACAATTCCAGATAAACACTTAAATCTCCTATTTTACTAAAGATTGGTGAGATTTTATTTTTGGAAATCATAACAGCAATAATAAGGGTTAGGTGTAAACCAGAATTACTAGAATGTGTTGTGTTTTTGTCTGTTAAAATGAGCAAAAACAAGGAAAGGGTATTCCCAGTAACTTAACAAACAAGTGCAAAAAATACAGTTCTAGAACAAGTATTTTAATTTTTTCTATATTCAAGAAAGTGGAAAGGAACCCAACATTTTCAATTGTCTGCACACAATCGTTGTTTTGTTATTCCAAGATGGCATTTGAACTGAATTTTGGAAAAAACAGGTATTCCTGGTCACCATGCCCCTAGTCAGTCTACACCACCATGCCCCTAGTCAGTCTACACCACCACCATGCCCTAGTCAGTCTACACCACCACCATGCCCCTAGTCAGTCTACACCAACCTGCGCCTAGTCAGTCTACACCACCACCATGCCCCTAGTCAGTCTACACCACCATGCCCCTAGTCAGTCTACACCACCATGCCCATAGTCAGTCTACACCACCATGCCCCTAGTCAGTCTACACCACCACCATGCCCTAGTCAGTCTACACCACCATGCCCCTAGTCAGTCTACACCACCACCATGCCCCTAGTCAGTCTACACCACCATGCCCCTAGTCAGTATACACCACCATGCCCTAGTCAGTCTACACCACCACCATGCCCCTAGTCAGTCTACACCACCATGTCCCTAGTCAGTCTACACCAACCTGCCCCTAGTCAGTCTACACCACCACCATGCCCCTAGTCAGTCTACACCACCACCATGCCCCTAGTCAGTCTACACCACCATGCCCCTAGTCAGTCTACACCACCACCATGCCCCTAGTCAGTCTACACCACCACCATGCCCCTAGTCAGTCTACACCACCACCATGCTCCTAGTCAGTCTACACCACCACCATGCCCCTAGTCAGTCTACACCACCATTCTATTATATATGCTAGCCTACC